>NC_073390.1:53513330-53813330 GCF_028641065.1 Leucoraja erinaceus
GTAATGGTAAGTAAGTAGTTTTTCACGAAACGGTCACTGGCAGCGGAGATCCGCACCCCTGACCGAAAATCTGAATTGGGTACCTTCTATACATCCGTTACATCAAGTTCAATCCTGACCTTGGGTACTGTCTGTATGGAGTTTGCAGGTTCTCACTGTGACCGCATGGTTTTTCTCCAGGTGCTCCAGGTTCCTCCCAAGCTACAAAGATGTACAGGTTTGTTGGCTTAAGTAGCTCAGGTAACACAAATTGTAAATTGTCCCTAGTGTGCAGGCTAGTGTTAGTGTATGGGGATCGCAGCCCACCAAGTCCGCACCGACCAGCGATCCCCGCACACTAACACTGTCCTAGACAATTTTACATTGATGCCAGGCCAATTAGCCTACAAACATGCACGTCTTTGGAGTGTGGGAGGTAACCGAAGATCTTGGAGAAAACGCATGCAGGTCACGGGGGGAGCGTACAGGCTCCACACAGTCAGCACCTGTACTCAGGATCGAACCCGGGTCCCTGGCGCTGTGAAGCAGTAACTCTACCGCTGTGCCACCGTGCCTCCCTGAGTTGTTCTAACAGCTTAACTTACTTACTCACCTCCAATTTTCTACAGTGGCCTCATATTATGAACCTTTGAACCTGCACCTGTGAAGCACTTTGGTTATAACTTTGCGAAAAAAGCACCACTAGATTCATGCCATCATTACTAACCCAATTACATACCCGAGTGCATTAACATTTCATTGTTGACGTGCATGAGTTGGCATTTGCCACAGGCAAACTTCCTTGCTTGTATCCTCCCTTGCCAAGCAGCCAGCATGCCACTGTTCAGTCCTCCTTCTGTTGATTACTGAGCCTAAGGCACTACTTTACTTTGTTCAACAATTTAGACTTTACTTTAGATTTTAAAGATACAGCACGGAGCCAGGCCCTTCAGCCCACCAAGTCCATGCCAACACAGCGAATAGCCCACACACTATCACTATCCTACACACTGAGGACAAATTACGATTTTACTAAAGCTAATCAACCTACAAACCTGTACCTGGAGGTCTTTGGAGTGTCGGAGGAAACCGGAGCACCCGGAGGAAACCCATGCGGTCACAGAGAGAATGTGGAAACGCCACATACATGCGCAGCTCCTGAGGTCACGATCGAACCCGGACTCTGGCGCAGTGAGGGAGTGGCTCTACCAACTGCGCCACTTTGCCGCCTATTTATGGACAAGTACCTTTCACAAACAAAAAGTCAAATTCCAAAGCAGCCTTCAAAGAAACATAGAAAATAGTTGCAGGAGGAGGCCATTCGGCACTTCGAGCTAGCACCGCCATTCATTGTGATCATGGCAGATCGTCCCCTATCAATAACCCGTGCCTGCCTTCTCCCCACATCCCTCGACTCCACTAGCCCCTAGAGCTCTATCTAACTCTCTCTTAAATTCACCCAGTGACTTGGCCTCCAGTCACTGAATGGATTCTAATTGTATGATGAATCCTAACAAGTGCTGGTTAGCTGTTCAGTAGAGAAGTTAAACTTTTCCTAGCGCAGGGGCTAGTAACGCTCTAGCCCAGGACCGCAGATTAAATGAAGGCTAAATGGGCGACTAATTGCTGAACGCACAGTGTAAAGATCCACTTCGTGGAGAGTTGAGGTTCAGTAAAACAGTAAACTGATGAACACAGTAGAAAGATTAGTCTGCTTTAAATGATTTATTCTTCATCATTATTCATTGAAAACATTATTCCCCAGTGAAAAGCCACTCTATAAATGGGCTACATATGTCTTTGGGACCGGGGTTGAAGATAGGATCAGAACTGCCGGATATTTGAACAGACAATGTAATTCTAGGCACTTGAGAAGTAAATAACGTGGAATCATCATGAAGTGGAGAAATGGGAGGTAGGAATTGAATTAATTTCAGATATTAGCAACTTTTGATGATTCAACAGAATTTCAGACGACCACAATGCACCTTGCATTATTAACTAGACGACATATGGGCAGAAAGGCACTAAAGTATAGATGGAAATTTAAAAATAGGCTGGGAAATTGAAGAGGCAGTAAAACTCTAACATAGTTTAAATAATTCAAATCAGGGCCCAGTGCGCCTGTTTGCAAAGGTTCATCATCTGCACGAAACCTTGGCCCGTTGCACGAATTCACTCCCAGTTGGGTGAAGTTTTGGCACAAGTAAAACCAAAAGACAAAACCTGCAAAATGTGCTTCCGTAGTGCTTCCTGGTCCGAGAACACTGATGCAATTATCAAGAAAGATCATCAGCGCCTCTACTTCCTGAGAAGATTACGGAGAGTCGGTTTGTCAAGGAGGACTCTCTCTAACTTCTACAGATGCACAGTAGAGAGCATGCTGACCGGTTGCATCGAGGCTTGGTTCGGCAACTTGAGCGCCCTGGAGAGGAAAAGACTACAAAAAGTAGTAAACACTGCCCAGTCCATCATCGGCTCTGACCTCCCTTTCATCGAGGGGATCTATCACAGTCGCTGCCTCAAAAAGGCTGGCAGCATCATCAAAGACCCACACCATCCTGGCCACACACTCATCTCCCTGCTACCTTCAGGTAGAAGGTACAGGAGCCTGAAGACTGCAACGACCAGGTTCAGGAATAGCTACTTCCCCACAGCCATCAGGCTATTAAACCTGGCTTGGACAAAACTCTGAACATTAATAGCCCATTATCTGTTATTTGCACTTGATCAGTTTATTTATTCATGTGTGTATATATTTATATAATGGTATATGGACACGCTGATCTGTTCTGTATTCATGCCTTCTATGTTCTGTTGTGCTGAAGCAAAGCAAGAATTTCATTGTTCTATCAGGGACACATGACAATAAACTCACTTGAACTTGAACTTGAAGATACACACAAAAAGCTGGAGTACCTCAACGGGTCAGACAGCAACTCTGTAGATGTTTTGGGTCGAGACCCTTCATCAGACTTGGACTACGTGAAATGTACCCACTGATCTGTTTTGTAGTCAATGCCTACTATGTTCTGTTGTGCTGAAGCAAAGCAAGAATTTCATTGTCCTCACTTGATAATAAACTCACTTGACTTGACTTGAACTTCATTACGTGGTAGAGCCAGGCTCCAATCTGATGCAGGACGCTATGCTTGTAGTACCATTAGAACCAACCACCATATCGAGAAAGACAGAAAAGTTTAGTTTAGTTTAGATAGACACAAAATGCTGGAGCAACTCAGAGGGTCAGGCAGCATCTCTGGAGAGAAGGAATAGGTGGTGTTTTGGGTCCAAACCCTTCTTCAGTTGAGTTTAGTTTAGTTTGTAGATACAGCGTGGAAACGGGCCCTTAGGTCCATCGAGTCCGTGCTGACCAGCGATCACCAGTACACTAGTTCTATCCTACACACTAGGGGCAATTTATAGATGCCAATTAACCCAATAATCTGCACGGCTTTGGAGTGTGGGAGGAAACCGGAGCATATGGAAAAAAAAGCCACGAGGCCCGTTCGGAGTATGTATAAACTCCATACAGACGGTACCCCTTGTCAGGATCGAACATGGGTCTCTGATGCTGTAAGCCGTCCAGTTTTGGACGTCCCAACCCTGGTTGTAGCTATCACCTTTTCTATGCCTCTCATTATCGTAAAAACCAAAGATCCTACAGCGAGCAAGATAGATCACTCGACGATAAAGACATAGTACGGTCATGGGCAGGTTCATGGGTAATTTTCGGCCCCATTTCCATAACCGGCTTCTGTCTCCGCACCAAAGATCCCGTAGCGGGGCAAAGATTACTAGCGCGGAGACGGGAGACAGTTACGGAAACATCCTCGTAAAAATAAAAGTTATTTGGTAAAAATCTTCTCCTCATTTTCAGTATTATAATTTATTAACACAAACTGTTCCCCCACAACGTTGATTACACTGCGGGTCGGGTCGGGTCGGGTTACTGAAATGGATGAAAAAAAGGCCCACGTTCCACTCCGTTGCGTTCTACACATCAGCCCATTGCATTTAGAAGGAGTGGTCTATCTTGCTCCGCTATAGGTTCTTTGGTAAAAAGCTACAGCAGGAAGACATCCATCAGTGGAAACAAAGAACTGGTTAATACACAAAATGATACAAAGTGCTGGAGTAACTCAGCAGGTCAGGTAGCATCTCTGGAGAACGTGGATAGGTGACATTTCAGGTCGGGATCCTTCTCGGCATTAACCAGTGCTGTCTAACTTCAATTGCTATTGGCCACACATAAGACTGGCCCCATTGTTGGACACTGAAGCAACAGTTAGTTGGAGCTGCATGGCGCGGTGATGCCGTGCTGCAGGATATCAATGGACACACTTGGCCAGGCCGACCCTGCAATGCCGCCATGACAATGAGCCTTCATGGCCAGGTTAAGAACTCTACACCTCTAGAAGAACTCTACAACAACTTTAGGTGACACAGTGGCACAGTGGTAGAGTTGCTACCCTACAGCAACAGGAACACAGCTTCCATCCTGACTACGGGTGCTGACTGTACAGAGTTTGTACGTTCTCCCCGTGATCTGCGCGGGTTTTCTTCGGGGTCTCCGGTTTCCTCCCACATTCCAAAGACGTGCAGGTTTATAGGTTAATTGGCTAGGTATAATTGTAAATTGTCCCCAGTGTGTGTAGGATAGTGTTAGTGTATGGGGATCGCTGGTTGGTGCAGACTCAGTGGGCCAAAGGGCCTGTTTCTGGAACTCTGGAACTCTCTGCCACAGAGGGTAGTTGAGGCCAGTTCATTGGCTATATTTAAGAGGGAGTTAGATGTGGCCCCTTGTGGCTAAGGGGATCAGGGGGTATGGAGAGAAGGCAGGTACGGGATACTGAGTTGGATGATCAGCCATGATCATATTGAATGGCGGTGCAGGCTCGAAGGGCCGAATGGCCTACTCCTGCACCTAATTTCTATGTTTCTATGTTTATGCGCGCTGTATCTCAAAACTAAACCTATAACAACCTGGATTTGAAAATGGAATCAAACCTGGTGACTCTTCTATATATTTTTGGTGTATTATTCCTATACATTGTACTGAATCTAAGATGGACTTATGTATAGTAACACTTTTATTGAACTGTGTGTAAAAAATAATTTCACTGCACTTTGGTACATGTGCCAATAGATTACAATTGAAACATTGAGTATTGGCAGAAAACTGAAGGAAGGGTCATTAACAGTCAGGATAAAACATGTGTGCTCTGCACCAAATGAGGTAGACGCTCGGTAATCCTAAATTGCAATTTTATCTCTCAGTTTCCACCACTTTTCAATTTAATGGTTCTCATTGATGCACTTGTTGAAACAATGCAGCAACCTGCAGTGAATACAATGTCCTCACCAAATTACTATCTCCGAATTGCTGGAGAATTTGTAGCATCCATTGTTAGCTTCGGAAAAATGACTGCTCATAGCTGTGTGTTTCATGGCCATGCCAGTTGTTGTTATTAATTAACACTATATCTTTTTTAATAAGGACATTAATGCTCCTGCAATGTCTCAAACATTTACACTTGGGATTCTTCTTCTCAGAAATGCAAATGTACACCACTACTTATAAAGATTTACAAACTTAAACATTTTTAGACAATAGACAATAGGTGCAGGAGTAGGCCATTCGGCCCTTCGAGCCAGCACCGTCATTCAATGTGATCATGGCTGATCATCCCCAATCAGTACCCAGGTTTTCATATTTTCTCCTTTCCATATTTTCCTCAACAAAAAACACCTTCCTCCTTCATATTTATTTCTGCTCTCTCATTTTCCGTTCCCTAATCTTTAAATCTCAAAGTTTCTTTGCTCATTTGACCTCAGCCACGAGGCACTGTCCAACTCGCCAGCTTGTACACCTGGCCTCAAGGAGCGCTGGCATCTCCCCCGTCAACTTTGGGGTCAATTTCTTTTAATACTAATAGATTTAACCTTTCATCAATTTAATGTGGTAACAAACTATTTTCAATACTAATATCGATGACAAATACAAATGTTACATCTCACCCTTCAACATTGTGGTTTCATTTACGTGTCTGTCCACAGCATATAAATGAAAATACAGTACTATTAAAGCCAGTTAGATTTGCCTTCATTTAATTCAGCAGAACATTTCCCATATATTTTCCTTCAATACTCTATTGCATTCGATTTGAATTCTGTTAATGAACTTTAATATCCATATAAAGTTTTATATTAGAATCAATTAATGGTGCTGTTGCTTTCCACTTTAACCTCAACACCCAGAAACTAGGATTCTGTCTCGTTGCCTCTCGCTGCGTCTGGGAGACTAGCTCCGGCGTCTGGCTACAGGTGGCCTATCCCCGGCTACAGGGCTTTACCTGGGCTACAAGGTATCTATCCTGGGCTACAGGGCTATACCTGGACTACAGGGCTATACCTGGGCTACAGGGCTATACATGGGCTACAGGGCTATACATGGGCTACAGGGCTATACATGGGCTACAGGGCTTTACCTGGGCTACAGGGCTATACATGGGCTACAGGGCTATACATGGGCTACAGGGCTTTACCTGGGCTACAGGGCTATACATGGGCTACAGGGCTATACATGGGCTACAGGGCTATACATGGGCTACAGGGCTATACATGGGCTACAGGGCTTTACCTGGGCTACAGGGCTATACATGGGCTACAGGGCTATACATGGGCTACAGGGCTTTACCTGGGCTACAGGGCTATACCTGGGCTACTGGGCTATACCTGGGCTACATGGCTATACCTGGGCTACAGGGCTATACCTGGGCTACAGGGCTATACCTGGGCTACAGGGCTATACATGGGCTACAGGGCTATACATGGGCTACAGGGCTATACATGGGCTACAGGGCTATACATGGGCTACAGGGCTATACATGGGCTACAGGGCTATACATGGGCTACAGGGCTATACATGGGCTACAGGGCTTTACCTGGGCTGACTCTCTGCCTTGTCTCAGAGAGTTGCTCCATCAGGGAGGCGAACTCCCCCTTCAAAACAAAACCTTTGTCGCTCTTTCGATTCCTGTTGCTGGCATGTACTTCATCCAACTTAACTTCCAAAGCAATGTTTTTTACTCTTTTGTTTCCTGCATAATAACTCAGCTCCTGCAGGAACTTCAGCAAACCATCTGTACTTCTTGGCTTCTTTAAATTAGTCACTGAGCGTTTGTAAACTGTTGCTCAGGCCCTTCACGGATTGCTGGCCACAGTGCACAGTCAAAGGATAATCGGTGCAACATTTAGTGCAAAGATATAACATTGCAGTCCTATAAAGTCTGATTAAAGATAGTTCAAAGGTCTACTCTGAGGTAAATAAGAGGTAAGGGCCACACTAGCTGATGAGAGAACAGTTAGTTCTATTGCCAGATAACAGTGGGAAGACCCAGCCCTGAATCTGGAGGTATACGTTCCCAAACTTCTGTATCTCCTGCCTGATGCGAGAGGTGAGAAGAGGGAGTGACCAGTGTGAGATTGGTTACTCGATTATGCTGGTGGCCTTGTCGTGGCAGTGTGCAGTGTGGATGGAGTCAATGGAAGGGAGGCTGATTTTTGTGATGGCATACGTCCACATCTCTCAGGTCTTGGATGGAGCTGTTCCCAAACCATGCTGCGAATATAGATAGACAATAGACAATAGGTGCAGGAGTAGGCCATTCGGCCCTTCGAGCCAGCACCACCAATCAATGTGATCATGGCTGATCATCCAACTCAGTATCCCGTACCTGCCTTCTCTCCATACCCCCTGATCCCCTTAGCCACAAGGGCCACATCTAACCCCCTCTTAAATATAGCCAATGAACTGGCCTCGACTACCCTCTGTGGCAGAGAGTTCCAGAGATTCACCATTCTCTGTGTGAAAAAAGTTCTTCTCATCTCGGTTTTAAAGGATTTCCCCCTTATCCTTAAGCTGTGACCCCTTGTCCTGGACTTCCCCAACATCGGGAACAATCTTCCTGCATCTAGCCTGTCCAACCCCTTAAGAATTTTGTAAGTTTCTATAAGATCCCCTCTCAATCTCCTATAGGTGCAGGAGTAGGCCATTCGGCCCTTCGAGCCAGCACCGCCATTCAATGTGATCATGGCTGATCATCCACAATCAGTACCCCGCCAAAAAAATCCTTACAGATATTCATCAGCTGCAACTGCACTGTATTATAGACACAAAAAACTACAGCAACTCAGCAAGTCATACAGCATCTCTGAAGAAAAGGAACAGGCGACGTTTCGGGTCGAGACCCTTCTTCAGTCTGAGAGTCTGGGCAGAGGGACAAAGGATCAATACAGGAGTGAGTGGGATGAGAAAATTTCAGTACGAATAAAAAACATACTAAATTCAGAGGCACTGAAAAAAGGTCTCTGGAAATCAACAATTCCCAAATGCATGCACCTGGCTGAGGTATGAATGATGCTCCTGCTTCACTGTTTTGTGTTTGCCTTTGATAATTTATTGCTGGTGAACAGCATATTAGAACAGTGCCAGCAAAAAAAAATAATGTGTTACAGCAAGGTCTCTGTTTATGATAATCCTATCAAAAATGTTTCAGGAGATTTGCTCCTACGTTTAATTAATACCAGGCATAATCCTAGCAAGGAGCACAAGGGAACACTTCAGGTTCCAGTAAGTCTTTTCCTGGCTTCAACTACATGCTTGCTGATTGAATGGGAAACGTTACAGAAAATCATCAACATATTTTCTCGCCTGTTCCTGGATGCAGGCTCTGAGTGCAGCAAGCTGTTTGGAAGCTGATATTCTTGTGAGAAACACTTTCTACTGCTGTCCCACAGTGTAATGGAGTCAACAGGACTTAGCCTTATTTTCAGATAAAGTGGCCAGTGTGAAGCCACTCGTAAAGGAGAGGAACAGCACCTCATATTCCGCTTGCACAGCTTACATCGAAACATAGAAAATAGGTGCAGGAGTAGGCCATTCGGCCCTTCGAGCCTGCACCGCCATTCAATATGATCATGGCTGATCATCCAACTCAGTATCCTGTACCTGCCTTCTCTCCATACCGCCTGATCCCTTTAGCCACAAGGGCCACATCTAACTCCCTCGTAAATATAGCCAATGAACTGTGGCCTCAACTGCCTTCTGTGGCAGAGAATTCCAGAGATTCGCCACTCTCTGTGTGAAAAATGTTTTTCTCATCTCAGTCCTAAAACACTTCCCCCTTATCCTTAAACTGTGACCCCTTGTTCTGGACTTCCCCAACATCAGGAACAAACTTCCTGCATCTAGCCTGTCCAACCCCTTAAGAATGTTGTAAGTTTCTATTAGACCCCCCCTCAATCATCTAAATTCTAGCGAGTACAAGCTTACAACCCAGCAATATAAACATTTGAATTTGCCATTTTTAGGTAACCTCGGGGAGTCTGAAGAAGGGTTTCGGCCCGAAACGTTGCCTATTTCCTTCGCTCCATAGATGCTGCTGCGCCCGCTGAGTTTCTCCAGCTTTTCTGTGTAACCTTCGATTCTCCAGCATCTGCAGTTCCCTCTTTAACACAGTGGTGCAGCGGTAGAGTTGCTGCCATACAGCACCAGGGACCACGTGGGTTTTCTCTGGGTGCTCTGGTTAGCTCCCACATGTCAAAGATCTACATGTCTGCCGGTTAATTTGCTTCAGTGAATATTATAAATTTCCCCTCGTGTGTAGGATAGTGCTAGTGTACGGGGCGATCACTGGTCAATGTGGACTCCATGGCCAAAGGCCCTGTTTCTATGCTGTATCTCCAAAATCTCTCAATTCCAAATAAAATTCTTCCAAATACCTCCCCGCCCTTCCTTCCCATGTGTCCCACCGAGACTCCCACCCATGTCTCCCCTCCACCCCCTTCAATCTACCCCACACTACTTTCCTCCCTCTGGATTCACAGTCGGGAATTCTTCGAACCTGACTCACTCCTCCAGTTCTTCTTATTTCTGGCCTTTGTTCCAGCCATCTGCTTGTCAAAGAACCTCCTCACCCATGCTGGCCCATGCATTGTCCTGTCTCTTGCCTCTTCCAGCTTTCTTCTCCCCCCCACCACCCCTCCCCCTACAATCAGTCTGAAGAAAGGTCTCGACTCTAAACATCGCCTGTACGTGTTCCCCAGACATGTTGCCCGACCTGCTGAGTTACGTACTCCACCACTCAGTGTCCTGTGGATCGCCGGAAACATCTCATTCAATGTTAGAAACATAGAAACATAGAAATTAGGTGCAGGAGTAGGCCATTGGGCCCTTCGAGCCTGCACCGCCATTCAATATGATCATGGCTGATCATCCAACTCAGTATCCCGTACCTGCCTTCTCTCCATACCCTCTGATCCCCTTAGCCACAAGGGCTACATCTAACTCCCTCTTAAATATAGCCAATGAACTGGCCTCAACTACCCTCTGTGGCAGAGAGTTCCAGAGATTCACCACTCTCTGTGTGAAAAAAGTTCTTCTCATCTCGGTTTTAAAGGATTTCCCCCTTATCCTTAAGCTGTGACCCCTTGTCCTGGACTTCCCTAACATCGGGAACAATCTTCCCGCATCTAGCCTGTCCAACCCCTTAAGAATTTTGTAAGTTTCTATAAGATCCCCTCTCAATCTCCTAAATTCTAGAGAGTATAAACCAAGTCTATCCAGTCTTTCTTCATAAGACAGTCCGGACATCCCAGGAATCAGTCTGGTGAACCGTCTCTGCACTCCCTCTATGGCAATAATGTCCTTCCTCAGATTTGGAGACAAAAACTGTACGCAATACTCCAGGTGTGGTCTCATCAAGACCCTGTACAACTGCAGTAGAACCTCCCTGCTCCTATACTCAAATCCTTTTGCAATGAAATGTTTGAGGATACGTTTCGATTCTTGACAAGGTTGCACATGGATCCCAATGACCCACATGGCTGAAGGATCCCAGTGAACCTCGGCCACACCACAACATCTTGTATTCACTGGAGTTTAGAAGGATGAGGGGGAATCTTATAGAAACATATAAAATTATAAAAGGACTGGACAAGCTAGATGCAGGAAAAATGTTCCCAATGTTGGGCGAGTCCAGAACCAGGGGCCACCGTCTTAGAATAAAGGGGAGGTCATTTACGACTGAGGTGAGAAAAAACATTTTCACCCAGAGAGTTGTGAATTTATGGAATTCCTTGCCACAGAGGGCAGTGGAGGCCAAGTCACTGGATGGATTTAAGAGAGTTAGATAGAGCTCTAGGGGTTAGTGGAGTCAAGGGATATGGTGAGAAGGCAGGCACGGGTTATTGATAGGGGATGATCAGCCATGATCACAATGAATGGCGGTGCTGGCTCGAAGGGCTGAATGGCCTCCTCCTGCACCTAGCTTCTATGTTTCTATGTAACATCAGGCCTGTCTCACCTGCCCCGGAACCGGGAACCCGCCGGGAGAGAAGGAACCACCGACACTGGTTCCCGTTGTAGCAGGAGGGAGTCAAGAGTCAGAACAGAGGGCCCTTCAGCAGACTGGTTGTGGGAGGCAGTGCAACATACCTCCACGGTGTAGTGGGCCACTGGAGGCCCTGCAGCAACCTGGGACACGGCTGTATCGAGGCGCCGCTCCAAGAAGCCGAACACATAGACATGACGAGACCTGCAGTTGCACAGAGCAATTGAGCAGTGGTGGAGGACACCAACAGCCACGCTTGACCAGGCCGACCCTGCAACACCACCTGGACATCGATGGTCAAGTTAGGGAACTTTGGACATACAAGAACTGGGACTTGAAAGTTGCATCAAATCTGGTGACTCATGTGTACAGTCTCAGTGTACTATTACTACACACTTGTACTGCATCTAACATGTGTTTGTGTCCAGTAATACTTGTATTGAACTGTATGTATGCAAAAATGAATTACATTGTACCTCTGTACATTTGACAATAAAGTATCATTGAACCATTAATTGGTATAAATGTTGGCCAGAGGAAGCAACAAACCGGAGGGACTGGGAGAAATTTAGAACTCAACACAGGAGGACAAAGGGGTTAATTAAGAAGGGAAAAAAGAGCATGGAAGAAAGCTTGCGGGGAATATAAAAACGGACTCTAAAAGCTTATTTAGAGATGTAAAAAGGAAAAGATGTAGGTCCCTTACAGTCAGAGACAGGTGAATTTATAATGGGAAACAAGGAAATGGCAGAACAGTTAAATGAGTACTTTGGTTCTGTCTTCACTAAGGAAGACACAAACAATCTCCCAGAAATACTAGGTGACTGAGGATCTAGTGGGAGGGAGGAACTGAAGGGAATCCACATTAGTCATGAAATGGTGTTAGGCAAACTGTTGGGACTGAAGGCAGATAAATCCCCAGGGCCTGATGGTCTGCTTCCCAGAGTACTCAAGGTGGCCCTAGAAATTGTGGATGCATTGGTGATCATTTTCCAATGTTCTCTCGACTCTGGATAAGTTCCTGTGGACTGGAGGGTAGCCAATGTAACCCCACTTTTTAAGAAAGGAGGGAGAGAGAAAATGGGGTATTATAGACCAGTTTGCCTTACACTGGTAGAGGGGAAGATGCTTGAGTCGATTGTTAAAGGTGTTATAGCAGCGCATTTGGAAAGTAGTGACAGGATCGGTCAAAGTCAGCATGGATTTATGAAGGGGAAATCATGCTTGACTAATCTTCTGGAAATTTTTGAGGATGTAACAAGTAGAATGGATAAGGGAGAGCCAGTGGATGTGGTGTATCTGGACTTTCAAAATGCCTCTGACAAGGTGCCACACAAAAGATTAGTTGGCAAAATCGCTTGTGTGGAACCTTATTGAAACATATAAGATTATTAAGGGTTTGGACACACTAGAGGCAGGAAACATGTTCCTGATGTTGGGGGATTCCAGAACCAGGGGCCACAGTTTAAGAATAAGGGGTAAGCCATTTAGAATGGAGACGAGGAAACACTTTTTCTCACAGAGAGTTGTGAGTCTGTGGAATTCTCCGTCTCAGAGGGTGGTGGAGGCCGGTTCTCTGGATACTTTCATGAGAGAGCTCGATAGGTCTCTTAAAGATAGCGGAGTCAGGGGATATGGGAAGAAGGCAGGAACGGGGTACTGATTGGGGATGATCAGCCATGATCACATTGAATGACGGTGCTGGCTCGAAGGGCCGAATGGCCCGCTACTGCAACTATTTTTCTATGTTTCTAAACTATTGAACATGTGCTGGGGTAATATTTTGGTATGGATTGAGAATTTGTTAACAGAGAGTTATAATGCAAAGAGTGGGAGTAAACAGATACTTCTCAGCTTGACTGACTGTAAATAGTGGAATTGTGCAGAGATTGTGCTTCAGATCCAGCTATTCACAATCAATAGCAATGATTTGGCTGAGGATGTTGAATGTCATATTTCCAGATTCATAGCTGGTAACTGAGTGAATGAGAACATGGAATACAATCAGTATCAATATAAAGTCATCCACTTAAATGCATAAAACAGAGAAGCAAAGTAGTTTCTAAGTATGAGAAACAAAGAACTGCAGGTGCTGGTTTATACCAAAGAAAGACACAAAGTGCTGGAGTAACTCAACGGGTCTCTGGAGAATAAGGACGTTTCGGTTCATCAGTCTGAAGAAGGGTCACGACCCGAAACGTCATGCATTATTTTTCTCCAGAGATGTTGCCTGACCCGTAAAGTTATTCCAGCACTCAGTTTCCAAGTTGTACCGGTTCTTGTATGAAGGGACCCATATGTCTTTGCATACAGTTTTTAAGAAGGAACTGCAGATGCTGGAAAATCGAAAGGTAGACAAAAATGCTGGAGAGAAACTCAGCGGGTGCAGCAGCATCTATGGAGCAAAGGAAATAGGCAACGTTTCGGGACGAAACCCTTCCGGGTTTCGTCCCGAAACGTTGCCTATTTCCTTCCGAGTTTCGGCCCGAAACGTTGGCAATTTCCTTTGCTCCATAGATGCTGCTGCACCCGCTGAGTCTTTGCATACAAGCCATTGGAAGTGCAGCAAACAATTTGGAATGCAAATATTATGTTAGCTTTTATTACAACAACTTTTCTTATACTTGTAGAATCTGGCATTCACCATAAAGACAGCATTTCTTGCCAATCAATAATTGCTGTTTAGAAGGAGATGGGGAGCCACCCTCTTGACCCTTCAAGTGAAAGGCCTGGATGGAGTGGACATGGAAAGGAACCCAACCCATGTCTCTCTTTTCTTCTGACCAGAGTCACAGCTTGGATTATTGTCACGAATACCGAGGTACAGTGAAAAGCTTTTGTTGCGTGTTGACCAGTCAGCGGAAAGACAATACATGATTACAATCCAGCCACTTACAGTGTATAGATACATGATAATGGAATAACGTTTAGTGCAAGGTAAAGCCAGTAACATCCAATCAAAGATAGTCCGCGGGTCACCAATGAGGTAGATAGTAGTTCAAGACTGCTCCATGTACTAAACATAGTCTTGAGTGTTCAATCAACCATGGGATTAGATTAAGAAACAATGAACAATTAAGCTCTTAAAAGAAAGTTAGAGGCTACAAATGGCTCTGATTTTTAGTGGAAGGTTTAGCACTTTTCTCCCTGAACACAGCTACTTCAACTTCATTCGCTCACTCCAAATGCTTGATGCCCTCTGCTGGAAATCACATCTGAATAACTTAGCAACTTGAATTGAATTGAATTGAATTTCCTTTATTGTCATTCAGACCTTACGGTCTGAACGAAATTTCGTGCCTGCAGTCATACATACAATGATACAATAATAAACAACAATAAACACAAATTAACATCCACCACAGTGAGTCCTCCAAACACCTCCTCACTGTGGTGGAGGCAAAAATCTTATCCGGAAGTTATCCGAACTTAACACATCCGTTACTTTCCTGTAACCTTTGCCAAGTGCATGATAAATTGGGATTCACTTTGTTTTTACTTCAGTGGGTGAGCCTTTTTGGTGTTTACCTGCGATTGATGTAAAATGAAGTCTTTTGTCCAAAACTTCACTTAGTAGATACATACATTTTCAGTCTCTGATAATTTGCAACTAAATCAATGCTGGTAATAAGAACAATCACAGATTACGTTTTACCTCCATTATTTCCGTAAAGATGCGTTCAATTTCCTTTGTGTAATTACTAACATCATCGGCTCTGACCTCCCTACCATCGAGGGGACCTATCGCAGTCGCTGCCTCAAAAAGAATGGCAACATCATCAAGGATCCACACCATCCTGGCCACACACTCAGCTCCCCGCTACCTTCAGGTAGAAGGTACAGGAGCCTGAAGACTGCAACAACCAGGTTCAGGAATAGCTACTTCCCCACAGCCATCAGGCTATTAAACCTGGCTCGGACAAAACTCTCAGCATTAATAATCCATTATCTGTTATTTGCACTTTATCAGTTTATTTATTCATGTGTGTATATATTTATATAATGGTATATGGACACGCTGATCTGTTTTGTAGTCAATGCCTACTATGTTCTGTGTGCTGAAGCAAAGCAAGAATTTCATTGTCCTATCAGGGACACATGACAATAAACTCACTTGAACTTGATCCACACCATCCTGGCCACACACTCAGCTCCCCGCTACCTTCAGGTAGAAGGTACAAGAGCCTGAAGACTGCAACGTCCAGGTTCAGGAACTGCTGCTTCCCCACAGCCATCAGACTATTAAACTCAACTCAAACAAAAAACTGAACTTTAATAGCCTATTGCATTTTATCTGCTTATTTATGTGTGTATATATATATATAGATATATATTCAATGGTATATGGACACACTAATCTGTTCTGTATTTATTTATGCCTACAATATTCTGTTGTGCTGAAGCAAAGCAAGAATTTCATTTTCCTATCTGGGACACATGACAATAAACTCTCTTGAATCTTGAATCTTTTCAAACCCCATTTCTTATTAATTTTTATCAGAAGAATTAAAAAAAAAAGATTTTTTTTGAATAAGATTGACTCTTCACCAAATGATCTATCTTTCCACATAAGTGGAGATTAAACTGATTTACTGTCCCATATATTTCATTTTAACGGGAAGAGCCTAGATTTTATAATTAGAGGCTCATTGCCCATATCTGTCACTGTAGAACTTCTCAATCAAACACACCTCAACTGAACACTAATTGCTGGAGCATCTCAGCGGTTCAGGCAGCATCCCCCGTGTGTGAATGGGTCACCTCTGTTTTGGGTTGGGACTCTTCTTGAGAATTTTTTTTTTTCAATATACCCACCACCCTCTGAGGGAATTAAAGCATTATCTTAACAAAAGCTAAAACTCATCAAATGAACCATGAATGATCAAAAATGGAGCTTATTGGATTCTTGAGCCACGACCTATTTGCTGGAAGAATTCAGCCTAGAATCAAGCAATGAAACAAGTGGCTCACAGGTCCAACCCTAGGCCCAAGTGAGCAGAGAATCAGAGGATGGTTTTCGCAGTGTTAGTCCTGGCCATATCTCCATGATCCAGCTCTGCTGCAGGGGTCGTCAGGGATTGCAATAGCATAGTGCAGATGGCACAGAGACTGATGTGCTGTTACTTGCACTTAGCCTAAGAACTATTTGCCAGCATAATCCAAATCAATGTGTTCCATTACCTTCCAAAATGGGCCAAACACAGGTAGAATTAAATAGACTTAATAAATCCAGTTAGTCATACGTACATCAAATAAATTGGACCTTCAGGCCACCATGTCCATGCCAACCAATGAGCCCAGTATGGACAAGGTGGGCCGAAGGTCCTCATTCTGTGCTGTACAACCCGGTGATTCTAAATGGATTTTACATTTTATTTTAGGGATACAGTGTGGAAAACAGGCCCTTCAGCCCACCGAGTCCTCGCCGACCAGCGATCTCTGCACACTAACACAATCTCACACACACTAGGGATAGTTTACAGTTATACCAGGCCAATTAGCCTGAAAACCTGTACGTCTATCGAGTGTAGGCAGAAACCGGAGATCCAGGAGAAAACCCACGTGAATCACGGGGAGAACGTACAAACTCCATACAGACAAGCACCCGTAGTCAGGATCGAACCAGCGTCTCTGGCGCTGTAAGGCAGTAGCTCTACCGCTGTGCCATCTTGCTGCCCTTATTCATTCTCCCTCACATATCCAACAGCAAAGTTTTATTTCCTTTAGTAATATTCATAATTAATGCCACACTTTTTATATATTTCTGCGTGGCTGGCTTAAAAATATTAATTTCATAGAAACATAGAAACATAGAAACTAGGTGCAGGAGTAGGCCATTCGGCCCTTCGAGCCTGTACCGCCATTCAATATGATCATGGCTGATCATCCAACTCAGTATCCCGTACCTGCCTTCTCTCCATACCACCTGATCCCGTTAGCCACAAGGGCTACATCTAACTCCCTCTTAAATATATAGCAAATGAACTGGCCTCAACTACCTTCTGTGGCAGAGAATTCCAGAGATTCACCACTCTCTGTGTGAAAAAATGTTTTCTTCATCCCGGTCCTAAAAGATTTCCCCCTTATCCTTAAACTGTGACCCCTTGTTCTGGATTTCCCCAACATTGGGAACAATCTTCCTGCATCTAGCCTGTCCAACCCCTTAAGAATTTTGTACGTTTCTATAAGATCCCCTCTCAATCTTCTAAATTCCAGCGAGTACAAGCCGAGTCTATCCTGTCTTTCTTCATATGAAAGTCCTGACATCCCAGGAATCAGTCTGGTGAACCTTCTCTGTACTAATTTCCTAATTAGTTGTTTATTAATTTATATTTCCTGTGTCTCACTTTATTTATAAGCAGAAGATATTACTGGACAAATATGTGGTGCACACTTGTGTAGCACTGTAAACATGGTCAAATGTCCTGATGGACCAAACTTGGAAGAACATATGCAACACAAGTTGGCAATGTGTCACTGGAGGTGAAATTTGGGAACTGGACTAAAGATTTGGCCAATGAAGGGATTTTCTGGAATGTTGCAGTTTTTTTACACAGGTGGTGGTGCGTGCCTTGAAAGTGTTGTGTTACCATAGGAACATAGAAACATAGAGGAGGCCATTTGGTCCTTCGAGCCAGCACCGCCATTCATTGTGATCATGGCTGATCGTCCCCTATCAATAACCCGTATCTCCCCATATCCCTTGACTCCACTAGCACCTAGAGCTCTATCTAACTCTACAAGAGGTGGAGGTCGTGGTGTCTAAATGACTTTTGGATGGGTGCATGGATATGCAGGGAATGGAGAGATATGGGTTATGTGCAGGTAGATAAACGATGGCCTTGGCGTCATGTATCGCACGGACATTGTGGGCCGAAGGGCCTATTCTATATGAGCCGTACTATGTTTTACGCTCTAGACTCTGTGTTACAAAGGAGTGGAGGGAAGTACAGGAAGAGTATTTAAACATGGGCAACACTGGTGCATATTCAGGCGTATTATCACCAGTGGTCCAGTCTCCTGATGACAATAGAGGATGATCTGGTGAAAACTCCAACACCCTCCTTTGTCTGCAAAAGGTGCCACCAAGCAGCGGTAGAGTGACTGCCTGACAGCGCCAGTGATCCAGGTGCTGTCTGTACGGAGTTTGTACATTCCATCCCGTGACCTGCGTGGGTTTTCTCCTGGATCTCTGGTTTCGTCCCGCACCCAAAAGACGTACAGGTTTGCAGGTTAATCGATTTGGTGAAAATCGTAAAATCGTCCCGAGTGTGTGTGGGATCGTGTTAGTGCGCGGAGATCGCTGGTCGGCGCGGGCTCCGGTGGTCCAAAGGCAGGGGCGGAAAACCCGGGGGGTCCAGAGGGGTCACGTCCCCCCCATGTTTTGAGAGGCGGGCGACATCCCCGCCAGGTGAACCTGCCTGGGCTTGTGGGAAATATGGCCAGTGTGGAGAAGCAGCGCTGGTGTCCCGTCAGTCCAGACAGGACTGTAGTTAACCCGGCGAGACAGGCGGAGTTGAGCTGCATGTAGCGCTGGATTGAGCCTCCAAAGCCTTGTGTGTGTGTGTGTGTGTGTGTGTGTGTGTGTGTGTGTGTGTGTGTGTGTGTGTGTGTGTGTGTGTGTGTGTGTGTGTGTGTGTGTGTGTGTGTGTGTGTGTGTGTGTGTGTGTGTGTGTGTGTGTGTGTGTGTGTGTGTGTGTGTGTGTGTGTGTGTGTGTGGGTGTGTGCACATGCGCGCGCGCGGCCGCCAAAAAATTATGTCCCCGTCCGGTCCATGTTTTGATAGTGAGCTCCACTCTTGGCCAAAGGGCCTGTTCCCACACTAGATCTCCAAAACTAAACTAAAACTAAACTAAATTCACCCAAAGTGATCAGGCCTTTGGCTAATTAAGGAAGTAACTATATTTTACTTTGGAGTCACGTGAGTGACTACGTGAAGCACCCCGCCAGGACGCATGCGTGTCATATCGCTACACGCATTGCAACGAGTCACAGCAGGGGGAACGACATTCTACTTAGCGGCAAAATTTGAAAGCCGGGAACAGCAGGTAAGGAGACTCTGCGTTCCTTCCACTTACCTTACAGGTGGTGACATGGACCAGATCCACGAAGGCTGCGGGAAAGCTGGCGGGGGAGAACCACGGAGTTGCGGGCAGCCGGCAGCAGCAGCCAACGGCACGCCAATCTCCCGTAATGGGAACAGCTGTGCCCGACTTTGCTCCTGCACCGGCCACGGCCGGGCGGTAGAGCGAACCAAAAAACCAACGATGAGTCCGACTCTGAATAGCCGCGAGCGGCCAGTGCCCGTGAGCATTGGGGCCGGTTGGAGCGACTGCAGGAACTGGAGCAGGAGCGGCTTCAGGATTAATGATCTGGATGAGGGAATTGAAGGCAATATCTCCAAGTTTGCGGATGACACTAAGCTGGGGGGCAGTGTTAGCTGTGAGGAGGATGCTAGGAGACTGCAGGGTGACTCGGATAGGCTGGGTGAGTGGGCAAATGTTTGGCAGATGCAGTATAATGTGGATAAATGTGAGGTTATCCATTTTGGTGGCAAAAAACAGGAAAGCAGACTATTATCTAAATGGTGGCCGATTGGGAAAGGGGGAGATGCAGCGAGACCTGGGTGTCATGGTACACCAGTCATTGAAGGTAGGCATGCTGGTGCAGCAGGCAGTAAAGAAAGTGAATGGTATGTTAGCTTTCATTGCAAAAGGATTTGAGTATAGGAGCAGAGAGGTTCTACTGCAGTTGTACAGGGTCTTGGTGAGACCACACCTGGAGTATTGCGTACAGTTTTGGTCTCCAAATCTGAGGAAGGACATTATTGCCATAGAGGGAGTGCAGAGACGGTTCACCAGACTGATTCCTGGGATGTCAGGACTGTCTTATGAAGAAAGACTGGATAGACTTGGTTTATACTCTCTAGAATTTAGAAGATCGAGAGGGGATCTTATAGAAACTTACAAAATTCTTAAGGGGTTGGACAGGCTAGATGCAGGAAGATTGTTCCCGATGTTAGGGAAGTCCAGGACAAGGGGTCACAGCTTAAGGATAAAGGGGAAATCCTTTAAAACCGAGATGAGAAGAACTTTTTTCACGCAGAGAGTGGTGAATCTCTGGAACTCTCTGCCACAGAGGGTAGTCGAGGCCAGTTCATTGGCTATATTTAAGAGGGAGTTAGATGTGGCCCTTGTGGCTAAGGGGATCAGAGGGTATGGAGAGAAGGCAGGTACGGGATACTGAGTTGGATGATCAGCCATGATCATATTGAATGGCGGTGCAGGCTCGAAGGGCCGAATGGCCTACTCCTGCACCTAATTTCTATGTTTCTATGTTTCTAGGAGTCGCGGCTTCAGGAGCAGCCACGACGGCCAGTGACCATGAGCATTGGAGCCGGTTGGAGCGGCTGTTGGAGCAGGTAAGTGGCAGGCTCCGGGAGATGGAGACTATTCACAGGGGGCAACTAGTAAGTCCTACAGCAGTACCTCTTGTAGGGCTGCACAGT
Organism: Leucoraja erinaceus; assembly: GCF_028641065.1. Taxonomy (NCBI): domain Eukaryota; kingdom Metazoa; phylum Chordata; class Chondrichthyes; order Rajiformes; family Rajidae; genus Leucoraja; species Leucoraja erinaceus. The sequence goes on from NC_073390.1 coordinate 53,534,214, forward strand.
GTTTCTCCCTCATCAGAGGGGAGTATAGGGGGTCAATTCTGGGCTGAACCTGAAGAGGGGTGCAGAACATACCCCTAGTGCACATGGGGTGCAAGAAAACCTATTGGAAGACACTTACCATCAGGGAACTGCAAAACACTGAATGTTCCCAGTGTCAACCAGTGTATTTGAAAACATGGCAGAGCCAGGGACTTGAAACAACAGAAAGTTCTGAAAGTCCTAACAGCGGGAATTACGGGTTTCGCCCGCACAATAAACAAAAAAGACATGACGCAAGATCACCAGGATGCACTGGCCTTATTTTGCAACTACCATTACGAGTAAACAGCATTAGAACAAGTGCCATCCAACTGGCTTTAGACCCTAATTTGCAGGCCTATGCAAACCTGGAACCTCCAAACCACCAATATTACTATTTGGAGGCAACTTATCAAAACAGGTAAAAGAACTTGACAAAGAGGGTAAAACCCTGGGGCTCATTAAAGCAACGTCTAAAAACTACTTCCTGGGGAATGCGTTAACCCTCAACGCCGACCCAACTACAGATCCAGACACCGGCACCTCAACGTCCACGGAGGGTGCCGAAAAAGTAACAAACCTACCAATAGTAACCATGGAGGTAGGTGGGTCTGGTTCCTTACGAGGTTGGTGGGAGATTACAATTCTATCTGGATGCATGGAATAAATTAACTACCGACACATATTTTCAGAAGTATAGGGTTATACCATAGAATTTATACAAAACATAATCCTCCAGTTCAGCATGTACCAAACCGAATGTTCGTGCTTACAGGCAAAGAAAAAATCAAAAGCGCATGCTGAACTACAGTGCCCATATAAAAAAGGAGTAATGGAGGATATCCAACACGAATCACAGGAATTCGTGTCCAAAATCTTTATCATAAACTAGATGGTGGTTGCCACATCATCATAGATTTGACTAATTTGAATACTTTCATACTATATATTCATTACTAGATGGGAACCATTGTTACTGCTAAGCAATTGATTCCTAGGTTACTACATGGCAAGCATCGTATTAAAAGATGCTTACTATACAGTACCCATTAGAGGTGACCACAGATGTTATTTAACACAATGGATCATCTGCGGTACACCCTTAACACAGTTCACATGTCAGTGACTTTGCCGAAAGAAAAGGTTACAGCCTTAATGGAGGCTTGCAGCAAAACAAAACCATCCATCAGACTGGTAGCAAGAATAATTGGCATTATAGTGGCTGCGTTTCCAGCCACACAAATCGGACCTTTACATTATCAAAAATTACAGAGGGCAAACATTTGTGCACTCAAAAATTATGGGGGTCATTCTGACAAACCACTTATTATATATGGAGTATACTAAGATCATCAGAGGGAAAGAAATGTCACTTTAATCAGCTACAAACAGCCAATTCAAAACATTGACAGTCCAGACCATCTCTAGATGGCTAAAAAAGGTCCTAATAAAGGCTGTAGTAGACACTAGCATTTTTAAATCTCACTCCACCAGGGCTGCAGCTACATCGGCAGCTATGAAGTTGGACGTTCCTGTGGACCAAATCCTCAACACAGCAGGATGGTCAACGGAGGAAACTTTCCAACGACTTTATAACAAACCAGTCATTGAACCTGGAACATTTGCAGAAACAAATTTAAGTTCTGTAATATAATTTACCCCATAAATAGGGGCAACAATTGGTGTTAATATATTGATCGTCGGGTTTCAATATCGTATTGATGTCTAATGATGTTAACTCTATTCTCCCCATAATCAAGGCAGATGTGATTCATGGACTCGTTTCCACTGCATGAAATCACAGAGCTTTAAAATCTTCACGTCGTCACTCACGTGACTCCGAAGTAAAACAGTAAGATTAAACGAGAACTTACCAGTTTGAAGTTTGATCGTTATTTTATGAGGAGTAATGTTGAGGGAATACGTGCCCTCCGCTCCCACCCTTGATCATATACTCAACTGGTATCTCTTCTCTAATCTTACTATGTTTAGTCATTACAGTTATCTGTGATTTCACACCGCTGCTTTGAAGAATGACACGCGTGCGTCCTGGCGGGGTTCTTCACGTATTCCCTCAACGTTACTCCTCATAAAATAACGATCAAACCTCAAACTGGTAAGTTCTCGTTTAATCTTATTATTTCTATTTGCCTCCGAAGAATGATCTTCTAAACGGCTGGCTCTCTCGGCACGCTGCCAGGATAAAGCATCCGAGGGTTATCTTAAGACTGCACATGATTGATTATTCACACCTCCAGTAGCACTGTTCTAGTCACCACTTTTCAGAACTGCTGTCCGTGCCATAGAGACTGGATCAAGCCTGCCCCAAAGCTTCCCCACTTAGCACTAATTCAGCAATTCTTTCAACCCCCTGAACCAATAACATTTTAATCTGCATTAGGATCAAAAATTGGTTCTGCAGCCCCAGCTTGTTCACTCAAACGATAAAAGCTCATAAAATATAATCACTAGACACAAGCCAAGTGTGTTTATCAACTCGTTCAAAGGGCAAGATTACAATCTAATGCCTGATCCAGCTCTAACAAAATGGGAAAAAGAAAATTTGCTCGACACTTCCTCACAGTAAGAAAGTCAACAAACAGGTCATTAAACATTTGAGTTCTCATTCCAGTGCAGAACACCATATTCATCGTCGTATCACAGCTAGAAAGTTGTCTTGTCAGTGTGAAAATGGTAATGCAGCTCCGCTGGTAATGTTCCTTTCCTGTAGGGAGGAAGTTCTCTATTGATCGTGGTTAAGTCCGGCCATATTACAACAGTCACAGTTCTGTTCTAACGCAGCACCGTTCTGAGACAGAACCCAGAGCAGTCCAATTATACCGCTGCTCATTACTGAACATAATTAATTGTCCCTTCTGAAAGAAGTAACAGCTTCAGTTATAAGGTGTCCTTGTGGAACGATGCTGTTGCAATGAGTCATGGAGGTCAAAATTCTCCCAGCATTATAATTTTTTGACAGATTCAGATGGTGAGTTACTCTAGCTGTGCAGAGGTTAAAAAAAAGGCTCTGAGTTAATTTAAAAGCATGGCGGCACAGTGGTGGAGTTGCAGCCTTACTGCGCCAGAGACCCGGGTTTGATCCTGACCACGGGTGCTGTTTGTACAGAGTGTCTACGCTCCTCCTGTGACCACAATCAAGAATCTATCCATCTCTGCCTTAAAAATATCCACTGACGGCCTCCACAGCCTTCTGTGGCAAAGAATTCCACAGATTCCTCTGACCAAAGAAATTTCTCCTCATCTCTTTCCGAAAAGAACGTTCTTTAATTCTGATGCTTTGACCTCTAGTCCTAGACTCTCCCACTAGTGGAAACATCCTCTCCCCATCCACTCTACCCAAGCCTTTCACTATTCTGTACGTTTCAATGAGATCCCCTCATTCTTCTAAACTCCAGCGAGTACAGGCCCAGTGCCGACAAATACTCATCATAGTTTAACCTATGAGAAAGGGGGAGCAGGAAAGAGGGAGCTGTTCGGGCGGCAGGGGGCGCAGCGGTAGAGTTACTGCCTTACAGCACTTGGCTACAGGTGCTGTCTATACGGAGTTTGTTCGTTGTCCCCGTAACCACGTGGGTTCTCTCCGAGATATTCAGTTTCCTCCCATGCTCCAAACTCGTCCAGGTATGTAGGTTACTTGGCTGGGTGTATGTGTAAAAATTGTCTCTAATATGTGCAGGAAAGCGTTAGTGTGCGGGGAACCCTGGTTGGCGCAGACTCGGTGGGCCGAAGGGCCTGTTTCCACGGTGTTCTTCTAAACTAAACTAAACTAGATTCTCAACCATGGCAACACACTGCAGGAAGTATTACCAATATCAGCAATCCCTGCTTGAATTCAAGAGTACATAGGTACAGAGGAAGCACACCATGTATATTTTCGCATTGATTTAGAATTGCTATTCAGACACAGTCAACTGCTTCCACTCAGTCTCAGATTCACAGATCTGAATGCTATTATCAAGTTGATAAATTTCAGAATCTGACACTTTTTTGAGTTTGTTTCTCAAAAGAAATACTTAAAAGGCATCCTGTCATAACACATTCGGGCGCATTCTGGAACAGCCAAACTATATACAGAAATATGGAACTGCACATCAATGTTAAGTTATTAACCAAGTATATTTTGAAACAATGCTGCCACTTTCGGAGAATCAGGTTTATGATCTATCAGTGTAGGAAGGAACTGCAGATGCTAATTTAAACCTAAGATAGACACAAAATGCTGGGGTCTTCTTCCTCGTGTCCAGCCATCTTCTATAGCACGTCTTTCCGGTCGGTCAGTAACAGTTGACGGTCGGTAGTTGCAGAATTGGCTACTTCAGTCAGTCACTGTGGTACAGTTTCTGTCATCAGCATTGCCCGGGACGCTCCACGTAGAAGCTTCTACTTGCATCCCAATGCTGGGGTAACTCAGCAGGACAGGCAGCATCTTCGGAGAGAAGGAATGAGTGATGTTTCAGGTCGAGACCCTTGTTCAGTCCCGACCCAAAAGGTTACCCATTCCTTCTCTCCAGAGATGCTGCTTGTCCTGCTGAGTTAACCCATTTTGTGTCTATCTCATGATCCACCAGTTTCCTGTGCTAATTTAGTGTATATTGATCACTAACGTAACCTGCTAACAGAAAGCACACCACAGTTCCAATATAGAAGAGGTCCGTAACACCTTATGTTTTCATTGATCAAACTGTTTGAAAGATACAGTATGGAAACATAGCCACTGAGTCCACGTGGATCATCGATCATCCGTCCACACTAATGTTACGTCATCCCACATTCCCATACCCTACACACGAGGGGCAATTTACCATATAACCATATAACCATATAACAATTACAGCACGGAAACAGGCCATCTCGGCCCTACAAGTCCGTGCCGAACAACTTTTTTTTCCCTTAGTCCCACCTGCCTGCACTCATACCATAACCCTCCATTCCCTTCTCATCCATATGCCTATCCAATTTATTTTTAAATGATACCAATGAACCTGCCTCCACCACTTCCACTGGAAGCTCATTCCACACCGCTACCACTCTCTGAGTAAAGAAGTTCCCCCTCATGTTACCCCTAAACTTCTGTCCCTTAATTCTGAAGTCATGTCCTCTTGTTTGAATCTTCCCTATTCTCAAAGGGAAAAGCTTGTCCACACCAACACCAACGCCAACTAACCCGACAACCCCACATTTTTGCGATGCGGGAGGGGAAGCACAGCACCCGGAGGAAACCCACGTGGTCACAGGGAGAACGTGCCAATTCCGTGCAGACAACACCTGTAGTGAGGATGGAACCCGGGTCTCGGGTGCTGTGAGGCAGCAACTCTACCAGATGTGTCACCCTGTCAGATAAACTGTGCACTTTATCCCAGCACCATCCCAGTGCCCTGCCCATTGTTCCTGCTGCTGCCACTCTCAAGTCTCAAGAGCAATCTGAACCATTGCATCCCAGTGCTGTGCTCCCATCAGTCCTTTCCTTTCATACCTGTCACATACTGAGGAAATTATGCCTTTAATAAATGCAATCCTTTAAAAAAAAATAAATGCAAGAAATTGAACCTGTGCCACGTATTGAATTTGTCCCCAAAATTCAGCGTCAGTTGGCTTTCAGTAGATTAGCTCTGTGAATGTGCTTTACTATGAGGCAGGTTTTCAGATTTTAATTTTGTTCATCCCATCCATCTTTCTTGCAGTGTGAAAGAAAACATTGTTTTCTGCTAATTTAGCATCTCTGGAGTTATTGTGAAAAGCATTATTGAAAAAGTCTGCATATTTTTTGGAAGTAAGTCACAGATGGAACACAAGTACCAACTAAGCATAGGCATCCACTTGAGTTGAGTTCAGTTTATTGTCACGTGTACCGAGGTACAGTGAAAAGTCTTTGTAGCATGCTAACCAGTCAGCGGAAAGTCGACATATAGAATAGAATAGAATAGAATAGAATATGTTTATTGTCATTGCACAAAACTGAGCAACGAAATTCTATTTGCTTCTCCTCCGTTAAAAGAAATACAACACGACACCAATGCACATATGTACAGTTAATAGTAGAACATAAATACATTTTTAAAAGAGATTAAAAGAATTTAGCGGTATTCCTCGAAGTTACTTCTTGCTTCCCAGTGTTCACTATTGGAGTTAAACTCTTTTATCGCACAATGGTAGAAACTATTTTTTAGTCTACCAGTGCGAGCCTGCAGAGACCTGAATCGCCTCCCGGAGGGTAGCAGAGTAAATATGTGGTTGGCAGGGTGGGATGTGTCCTTCTAGATATTTATGGCCCTGTGCAAGCATCGGGCCTTGTATATGTCATCACATAATTACAATCGAGTCATTTAAAGTCTGTAGATGCATGATAAGGGAATAGCGTTAAGTGCATGGTAAAGCAGATCAAAGATAGTCTGAGTGTCTGTCACCAATGAGGTAGATAGTAGTTCAGGACTCAGCTAGGAATATGATAATCAATTGGATGAAATTTGGACTTCTTGTCGAACAATTTGGCTAGACACTGGTCTCTGCATCGCAACAGACTGGATATCAGTTTCACTGCTTTGATTAAGGTGCTACATGAGTCTACTGCTAACGTTTGAACTTGATCCAAATAATACTTGACTTTAACAACCTGACCTATGCCACCTCAGCAAGTTCCTTGAGTATTTTTCCATCACACTGACATCAACCAGCCAACAGATACCACGGTTAACATCGCAAAGAAGAAAAATAATTTGCTGTTAAGAACACAAAGAGCTGGAGTAACTCAACTGATCAGCTCTGGGAACATGGACAGGTGACATTTCAGGTCGGGACCCTTCTTCAGATTGATTTTAGCGGGGGGGGGGGGGGGGGGGGGTGGAAAGCTGGAAGAGAGGTGGGGGCAGGACAAGTGATTGGGTGGATACAGGTGAGAGGGGTTTTGACTGGGTGGTGGGAGGGTAAAGACTGGAGATAAAAAGGTATAGGCTGTGGACCGAAGACCCAACTCATGGAACCTCCTGAATTTTTAACATATTGTGTAAAAATATTATATAAATCGTACCTGAAACTTGTCAAGACCAAAACCTGGATGTTTTTTTGAAATAATGGGAAAAACTTCCAATTTTCTGAATAGTAATTGTCCAATCAATGCACGTTTGACATTGAGGTCGGATGCAAATTGCCCAATCCCGCACTTTGTTTTATGGTCACTAGGCAGCGAGGGCCCTGGGATCATGGCTGCCTCCTAATTACATCAAAACAATGGCAAGGTTTCAAAGGAATGAAGGTAATGCTCACCTTGCTGATCATTTTGTTTTGTAATTGATTTATCTTTATAAAGTTATGATGTGAACTGTTAAATAAAAATGATAAATAACAAATGTAGAGCTAGGGTTAGGATTAGGATTAGGATGAGGGTTAGGGTCAGGGCCAGGGTCAGGGTCAGTCGGTCGGTCAGGCTTGTTGGACGGCCGGTGAGTGCTGCGAGGGGTCGATCGGGCTATCGGAAGGCAGGTGTTGCCGCAAGCAAGTGGGCGGACTGACAGAGCCGGCGCTATGTGGGTGCTGAAGGCGGCCTGGGCAGCGTGCAAGGCAGTGCTGCTCCCCACCATCATCACCACGGTGATCCAGAAGGGCATGCTGGCCGAGGTGGACGTGCTGCAGGGCCACACGTACGGAGCCCGCAGCCGGTCCCAAACCAGCTCCAGCTCCAGCCGTGGGCAACTCTGGAAGGGGGCGAGTTAGGGTTAGGGTTAGGCATTTTCCTGTCAGTGGAAGATGCCTTAGCCTTCTCCCAGCCTGGCACTACCCCAGTCCCACTATGGCCGTGACCCCCACTCTGCACACTGGCAGTCAGTGGGGTTCAATAAACGGGGGAACCCACAGGAACTGCCCTCACCCATTAATTAGACTGGTTCAGGAGCCGGACCTCTGCGGCAGTCTCATTCAAAAAACACACTCATAATTGTATTCATAGAAACATAGAAACATAGGTGCAGGAGTAGGCCATTCGGCCCTTCGAGCCTGCACCGCCATTCAATATGATCATGGCTGATCATCCAACTCAGTATCCTGTACCTACCTTCTCTCCATACCCCCTGATCCCTTTAGCCACAAGGGCCACATCTAACTCCCTCTTAAATTTAAATAAAAATGAACTGGCCTCGACTACTCTCTGTGGCAGAGAGTTCCAGAGATTCACCACTCTCTGTGTGAAAAATGTTTTTCTAATCTCAGTCTTAAAAGATTTCCCCTTTATCCTTAAACTGTGACCCCTTGTTCTGGACTTCCCCAACATCGGGAACAATCTTCCTGCATCTAGCCTGTCCAAACCCTTAAGAATTTTGTAAGTTTCTATAAGATTCCCCCTCAATCTTCTAAATTCTAGCGAGTACAAGTCGAGTCTATCCAGTCTTTCTTCATATGAAAGTCCTGACATCCAGGAATCAGTCTGGTGAACCTTCTCTGTACTCCCTCCTTGGCAAGAATGTCTTTCCTCAGATTAGGAGACCAAAACTGTATGCAATACTCCAGATGTGGTCTCGCCAAGACCCTGGGCAACTGCAGTAGAACCTCCCTGCTCCTATACTCAAATCCTTATGCTATGAATGTTAACATACCATTCGCTTTATTCACTGCCTGCTGCACCTGCATGCCTACCTTCAATGACTGGTGTACCATGACACCCAGGTCTCGTTGCATCTCACCTTTTCCTATTCATTATTCATCATATTATTTTTATATAAAATAATTATACATAATTATATATGATTTCAGTCATATTCACGTCATATATAAATATATGGTTGAGTTCTTCATTAGGATGGAGAGTGACATTGTTAATTCAGAAACAATGGTTCTGAACTTAAAGAAAGGTAACTTTGAGGGTATGAGATGTGAATTGGCCAAGATTGACTGGCAATTAATTCTAAAAGGGTTGACGGTGGATATGCAATGGAAGACATTTAAAGACTGCATGGATGAACTACAAAAAATGTTCATCCCAGTTTGGCAAAATAATAAATCAGGGAAGGTAGTACATCCATGGATAACAAGGGAAATCAGGGATAGTATCAAAGCGAAGGATGATGCGTACAAATTAGCCAGAAAAAGCAGCATACCGGAGGACTGGGAGAAATTCAAAGACCAGCAGAGGAGGACAAAGGGCTTAATTAGGAAAGGAAAAATAGATTATGAAAGAAAACTGGCAGGGAACATAAAAACTGACTGCAAAAGTTTTTATAGATATGTGAAAAGAAAGAGATTAGTTAAAACAAATGTAGGTCCCTTGCAGTCAGAAACAGGTGAGTTGAACATGGGGAACAAGGATATGGCGGACCAATTAAATAACTACTTTGGTTCCGTCTTCACTAAGGAAGACATAAATAATTTGCCGGAAATAGCAGGGGACCGCGGGTCAAAGGAGTTGGAGGAATTGAGTGAAATCCAGGTTAGCCGGGAAGTGGTGTTGGGTAAATTGAATGGATTAAAGGCCGATAAATCCCCAGGGCCAGATAGGCTGCATCCCAGAGTACTTAAGGAAGTAGCTCCAGAAATAGTGGATGCATTAGTAATAATCTTTCAAAACTCTTTAGATTCTGGAGTAGTTCCTGAAGATTGGCGGGTAGCAAACGTAACCCCACTTTTTAAGAAGGGAGGGAGAGAGAAAATGGGGAATTACAGACCAGTTAGTCTAACATCGGTAGTGGGGAAACTGCTAGAGTCAGTTATTAAAGATGGGATAGCAGCGCATTTGGAAAGTGGTGAAATCATTGGACAAAGTCAGCATGGATTTACGAAAGGTAAATCATGTCTGACGAATCTTATAGAATTTTTCGAGGATGTTACTAGTAGCGTGGATAGGGGAGAACCAGTGGATGTGGTGTATCTGGACTTCCAGAAGGCTTTCGACAAGGTCCCACATAAGAGATTAGTATACAAACTTAAAGCACAAGGCATTGGGGTTCAGTATTGATGTGGATAGAGAACTGGCTGGCAAACAGGAAGCAAAGAGTAGGAGTAAACGGGTCCTTTTCACAATGGCAGGCAGTGACTAGTGGGGTACTGCAAGGCTCAGTGCTGGGACCCCAGCTATTTACAATATATATTAGTGATCTGGATGAGGGAATTGAAGGCAATATCTCCAAGTTTGCGGATGACACTAAGCTGGGGGGCAGTGTTAGCTGTGAGGAGGATGCTAGGAGACTGCAAGGTGACTTGGATAGGCTGGGTGAGTGGGCAAATGTTTGGCAGATGCAGTATCATGTGGATAAATGTGAGGTTATCCATTTTGGTGGCAAAAACGGGAAAGCAGACTATTATCTAAATGGTGGCCGATTGGGAAAGGGGGAGATGCAGCGAGACCTGGGTGTCATGGTACACCAGTCATTGAAGGTAGGCATGCAGGTGCAGCAGGCAGTAAAGAAAGCGAATGGTATGTTAGCTTTCATTGCAAAAGGATTTGAGTATAGGAGCAGGGAGGTTCTACTGCAGTTGTACAGGGTCTTGGTGAGACCACACCTGGAGTATTGCGTGCAGTTTTGGTCTCCAAATCTGAGGAAGGACATTATTGCCATAGAGGGAGTGCAGAGACGGTTCACCAGACTGATTCATGGGATGTCAGGACTGTCTTATGAAGAAAGACTGGATAGACTTGGTTTATACTCTCTAGAATTTAGAAGATTGAGAGGGGATCTTATAGAAACTTACAAAATTCTTAAGGGGTTGGACAGGCTAGATGCAGGAAGATTGTTCCCGATGTTAGGGAAATCCAGGACAAGGGGCCACAGCTTAAGGATAAGGGGGGAATCCTTTAAAACTGAGATGAGAAGAACTTTTTTCACACAGAGAGTGGTGAATCTCTGGAACTCTCTGCCACAGAGGGTAGTTGAGGCCAGTTCATTGGCTATATTTAAAAGGGATATGATGTGGCCCTTGTGGCTAAGCGGATCAGGGGGTATGGAGAGCAGGCAGGTACGGGATACTGAGTTGGATGATCAGCCATGATCATATTGAATGGCGGTGCAGGCTCGAAGGGCCGAATGGCCTACTCCTGCACCTAATTTCTATGTCTATGTTTCTATGTTTCTATATATGGTATAATAATATATTATTTAAATAGACTGTAACACGGAAATAGGCTCCACATGGTGTAATATGGGCATTTAACACTAGATGGTGCTTACTTTCTCGATCTCATTTTCTAATTAGTTTAATTAATAAATGTGCAACTTTTGGCACTGACGAGTTATGACATCATTCTCAATGATATTTTATCTAAATCTGTGCAAAATTTCATTTAGTTCCGAGACATGGGTCACGAAAGTTGATTCATTTTTTTGACACAATTTTGAACAGAGACAAGGAGCTAAACTGGTGCCAGATAAGGAAAAAAGACTGAAATCTAAAACTAAAAGGTGGAACATAGGTATAAGTGATGGGGAGGGGAAAAAATGCAGTGTGTATATATATGTATTTACGATACATTTACTGATTTATGATTTATGATTATGATCTCCATATCCCCTGACTCCGCTATCTTTAACAGCTCCATCTAACTCTCTCTTCAAAGCATCCAGAGAATTGGCCTCCACCGCCCTCTGAGGCAGCGAATTCCACAGATTCACAACCCTCTGTGTGAAAAAGTATTTCCTCGTCTCCTTTCTAAATGGCCTACCCCTTATTCTTAAGCAGTAGCCCCTGGTTCTGGACTCCCCCAACATCGGGAACATGTTTCCTTCCTCTAGCGTGTCCAAACCCTTAATAATCTTATATGTTTCAATAAGATGCCCTCTCATCCTTCTAAATTCCAGACCATACAAGCCCAGCCGCTCCATTCTATCACTACTAGCTCATGGATAAATGAGCGAAAGATTTACCCTAATTAATGTTGCATGTTCTTCTCAATCATGTCAGGCACCACAATAAAAACATGTACCCATACGGACAAAAAATGTAGATTTATCTAATTTAACCAAACACATTCAAAGTACAGATCCAATGGGCAGATGCAATAGTGGCATTTGAGGGGCTTTTAGATAGGCACGTGCATGCACAGGGAATGGAGGGATATGGACCATGTACAGGCAGATGAGATTAGTTTAGCTTGGCATTATGATCAGCCAAACATTATGGGCTGAGGGGCCAGTTCCTGTACTTACTTTTCTATGTTCCAAATCACACCTATCATATGTCATAAAGTCATAAGTGATAGGAGTAGAATTAGGCCATTCGGCCCATCAAGTCTACTCCACCATTCAATCATGGCTGATCTATCTCTCCCTCCTAACCCCCTTCTCCTGCCTTTATTTGATCAATATACTCCATAGGTTAAAACTGGAAATTGTCCATCTTCAGTAGTGTATGACCCGTGCTATTTGAGGCTTGGAACACCGTAACGTGTCAAAAATGGCAAATGTAAAGATTCCACTCTAAAATATATTGATCCTGTAGTAGAGTTGAGTAAATATAATCACATAACTGCTTTAATAACCTTTTGGACAGGATTGCATAATACCTCACATTAAAATTGGACGGGCCATCAGGTGTACATTTGCCATTATTAGAAAAATCAAAATGAAAAATAAACAACACCAAAAGAGCAAAGGAAAATAAATCAACCAATACCTCACGAGCAGTAAATAAATTTAAAGGCCAGTCAAATGATCAACATGTGGAGCGTGTGGAAAGAGCCTCCCAGCATTGCATGCTTCTCTCTTCCCCACATTATGCTTTCACCACAAGCCTGCAGGTAAGACTTGGTAGCCTGATTTTCACGGCATAACCTGGCTGCTACAATGCAGAACAAGCCTCCAGTCTGTCTCATAGTGCTTCATTAAAAAGAAGAAATACCAGGTGCTGGAAGCAAGGAGCCCCAAGAAACAAACGCAGAAAATATCACAGATTCACAGCAGTCTGCAGCTATATAACCCATATAACCATATAACAATTACAGCACGGAAACAGGCCATCTCGACCCTTCTAGTCCGTGCTGAACACATAATCTCCCCTAGTCCCATACACCTGCGTTCAGACCATAACCCTCCATACCTTTCCCGTCCATATAACTATCCAATTTATTTTTAAATGATAAAAACAAACCTGCCTCCACCACCTTCACTGGAAGCTCATTCCACACAGCTACCACTCTCTGAGTAAAGAAGTTCCCCCTCATGTTACCCCTAAACTTCTGTCCCTTAATTCTCAAGTCATGTCCCCTATATACGCATTAACAAAATAAACCGGTCAATATTTTTTATATAACGTTATCCTCTCCCCGTCTCCATTTTACCCATTCTTACTGGAAATAAAAAGTATCTTATTTTCGAGTTCTGACAAAGTGTAGGACCTAAATCATCTGCCTGTTTCTCATCTCTATAAATGTTCACTGACCCACTGTGCATTTATTACACACTTGGCTTTTGTGAAATGTGGATGAGAAGTTTATATCCATCGCTGAATTCACTGACCTTACTCTTGTTGTAACACATGAAGCAGACAGCTCCCCACTGCTGATCGAAGATAGACACAAACAGCTGGAGTAACTCAGCCGGACAGGCAGCATCTCTGGAGATAAGGAATGGGTGACGTTTCGGGTCGAGACCCTTCTTCAGTATCGACACGAAACGTCCATTCATTCTCTCCAGAGATGCTGCCTGTCCCGCTGAGTTACTCCAGCTGTTTGTGTCTATCTTTGGTTTAAACCAGCATCTGCCATTCCTTCTTCCACATCCCCACTGCTGATCACTTGGTTGTGGATTGCACATTTAAGAAATGTAACTTGTTAAAATTGTTCAATAAGTGCTTTGGGCTAAAAACCATCAGTGACCAACATTCCGGTAGGCGGCGCGACTCTCGTCAGCAGCGGCCTCTGCAGCCCGTCTGCGTTTTTATTATTTTTTGTCTATGTTTTTATGTAGTTTTTGTTATTTTTTGTTGGGGTGTGTGTGTGGGAGGGGTGGGGGGTGGGGTGGGAGGGAGGGGGTAACTTTTAAATCTCTCCCTGCACGACCTTTTCTTTGTCGGGTCTCCGTTGTCGTTGGGGCTGCAACGAGGAGCGGCCTCCAACAGGAAGACCGGGGGCTCTGGTGCCGACGACTCACCTCACCGTCGCGGAGCTGGCTGAGTCCGGAGCGGGTGGAGCGGTGGTGGAGCACTGCTGCTGCGGCCCGACCTCCGGAGATTCGGAGGCTGCAACTGCGGGTCTGGCGGACGGCGGCACCGGGAGCCCGCTGGTCCCTGGAGGGAGACCGCTTTTCAGGGCTCCTGCAACGGCGACTTCTCCCGCCCGAGTTGCGGGGTCGAAGAGCTCCTGGAGTGGGGCCTCACAGCACCGCCCCGCGCGGCTTGGAATGGCCGCGGGACTCTGCGAGCGAACGCCGGGGGCTCCAACATCAAGAACCCGGTGTGCGACCTCGCATCACCCGGCGTGGCTTTAATGGCCGTGGGACAATCGCCATCGCCAGCCGGGGGCTTTGACTTTGACTCTGACATCGGGGGGGGGGGGGAGTGCAATGGAGAGATAAGTTTTTTTTGGCCTTCCATCACAGCGATGTGATGGATGTTTATGTAAATTATGTTGTGTCTTGGGTCTATTTGTTTGTAATGTATGGCTGCAGAAACGGCATTTCGTTTGGACCTCAAGGGGTCCAAATGACAAATAAATTGAATCTTGATCTTGAATCTTGAGATACAGTACAAATACAACTTGATTAGTACTGGTGTCAGGGTCTTAAGGAGGTACTTATTTGTGTGAACAATGCACTGAATGAAACACTGTGGCTTTTTGCCTCCTTGATTACAACGATCTTATCAACTGCATCAACATTAAAAAAAACAGCGGTGTTCATATGTACTTCCCTATTTCCATATAATTCTCTTAAGAACTAAACGATTTTATACTGTAACTAGACCAAGTGGGTCTGCTCCCAATGGTGTGATCCCCCAACCCAATATTCCACCCGTCTCCTCCAACGGAACTGAACCCATTCCCAAATGTAAATCCCTGCCTCCCTCAGCAGTGGATTTAAAAAAGAAATCCAATTTCACCTTCCCTGCCTGCTGCAGCAGTTCCATTTGCAATACGACTTGGCTCTCCCCCTCCTGTTGAAGCACTTGCTGTGATATCCCATTGAGGTGAAAAGTACAGAGTGTTCCTGTCTTGCAACTTTGTATTGAAGTGTGTTGGAAGCTGATAGGAAGGAGCAGCGAATCAAAAGGCAGAAAGGCAGCCGGACGCCAGGTGGCAGCCACACAGTTTTAATATATAATAGATGAACACTATAATAAGCTTCACAAATACCCAATGGTTCAATTTTTGATAAGGCAGGAAAATTCTCTTTGGCACCCACACAATACGACAGGGGCCCAGAACCACCATTTCATAGAAACATAGAGAAACATAGAAATTAGGTGCAGGAGTAGGCCATTCGGCCCTTCGAGCCTGAACCGCCATTGAATATGATCATGGCTGATTATCCAACTCAGTATCCCTGCCTTCTCTCCATACCCTCTGATCCCCTTAGCCACAAGGGCCACATCTAACTCCCTCTTAAATATAGCCAATGAACTGGCCTCGACTACCCTCTGCGGCAGAGAGTTCCAGAGAATCACCACTCTCTGTGTGAAAAAAGTTCTTCTCATCTCGGTTTTAAAGGATTTCCCCTTATCCTTTAGCTGTGACCCCTTGTCCTGGACTTCGCCAACATCGGGAGCAACCTTCCTGCATCTAGCCTGTCCAACTATTTATATGCGTAGGGATGACCTACTATCATTAAAAGCACCATATAATTAAGTTAATTTTCCAAAATCATGGATGAAATCATTGCTCATGAAACCATCACATTTTCCAATGTTAGATATAACACACTCAAAACTGAATGAAGCCAATGTTTCATTTCCAGTAGGATTGGGTAAAATGGTAGCGGGGCGAAGGCAAGGTTATAGACAAAATATTGACTGATTTTTTTTGTGTATATAGATAGCTGCAGACTGCTGTGGATTTGTAGCATTTGATGCTTTAGCTTCCAGCACATGCTTTTCCTGTTTTCCATGAAGCACCATGAGACAATTTTGACCCTCTTGGTTACAAATGGACTGCAGATAATATAACGATGAATGTTCTAAAGATTGTAATAAACTTTTATTAGATCAATGAGCAAGCACGTTAGTTGAAACGGATACTCATTACATGTTCTTTTGCAGATCCTTGCAAGAAAAAAATGCATGATTAAATGTTATAGCTGGAGGCCTATATTCTATGGTAGGAATATTGGCAAAACATCATTGCCATTACCATCCTTAGACCATGAAACCAGTAGCAACTTTTGTAGTTTGCATGAGTTTAATTAAACATTGAAACCCAAAAGCAGTTATCACAAAGTGCCCTGATATTGTCCTCACTCAAGGAAATCAATGATAATTAATTGAGCTATAGTGTATGTCAAGTCAAGTCAAGTCAAGTCAAGTTTATTTGTCACATACACATACGAGATGTGCAGTGAAATGTAGTGTGTAGTGTATGTTGGTGGTGAATCCCGTGAATACAAGTAATTTAGGAAGAAGCACAACTCAAATGTTTGTAGTGTGTTCAGTTAAACCTCTTACCAGCCCTCGAATCCTGTTCTTATGGTCCAATTCTCTGAGGATAAACGTACGAGGGTTCCATCATAAATAATCATAAAGAAAGCAAATGGTATGTTAGCATTCATAGCAAAAGGATTTGAGTATAGGAGCAGGGAGGTTCTACTGCAGTTGTACAGGGTCTTGGTGAGGCCACACCTGGAGTATTGCGTACAGTTTTGGTCTCCTAATCTGAGGAAAGACATTCTTGCCATAGAGGGAGTACAGCGAAGGTTCACCAGACTGATTCCTGGGATGGCAGGACTTTCATATGAAGAAAGACTGGATAGACTCGGCTTGTACTCGCTAGAATTTAGAAGTTTGAGGGGGGATCTTATAGAAACTTACAAAATTCTTAACGGGTTGGACAATCTAGATGTAGGAAGATTGTTCCCGATGTTGGGGAAGTCCAGAACAAGGGGTCACAGTTTAACGATAAGGGGGAAGTCTTTTAGGACCGAGATGAGAAAAACATTTATCACACAGAGAGTGGTGAATCTCTGGAATTCTCTGCCACAGAAGGTAGTTGAGGCCAGTTCATTGGCTATATTTAAGAGGGAGTTAGATGTGGCCCTTGTGGCTAAAGAGATCAGGGGGTATGGAGAGAAGGCAGGTATGGGATACTGAGTTGGATGATCAGCCATGATCATATTGAATGGCTCAAAGGGCCGAATGCCTACTCCTGCACCTAATTTCTATGTTTCTAATTGAAGATCATTTTTTTTTAAGTTAATAACTTGTCAGCTTCTACCTTAAACTCTTGTGTGTGGCTCAATTTCACTAAATGCCTAGATTAGATAGTTAAAGGGTAGAGGTTCGTGAATCTAAGTTGTTACTGGTGGGGATTTACCAGTACTAGTAATGCTTTCCCTGCAAATATTGTTGGATACTGACTCTAGTAGTAGGGAGATTCAAGCAGACATTGGCAAGTACCATCACTCTGCTGGTGACCGCAGTGTCTGGGCCAAAAAGATTGCTGAATACTTCAATGACAATAAGCCTTGATGTGTAATTAGTGAGTTGGGTGGAGGTTGTATCAGAACAGGAGGTGGAAAAATGTCCATTTTGCCATATTTGAGAGACATGATTAAATGTTAAGTTAAATTAAGTTAAGTTAACCTTGTAAAGGCACAAACGTCGTGAATAAATGATTTCTTTATTCAGGCATTGTAGGTAAGATATACATGCAAGTTTAGCACTCTAAAGGGCCTGTCCCACCAGCATGTGATAGCATGCGTCTAGCGTGACCAGACGTGGTCACTTGAGGCGTACGGCCACGCGGGGCCAGTCCCCCTTCGAACCGCGGAGGCGTATGGAGTTGTGCGAGGCTGGTCCCGACATCGTGCGGGGCTCCGAAAATCCTGCGCTGTCCGAAAACTCCACGCGCCAACGGCCTGTCGGCCCGCAAGCGCATTGAGGGTGTACGCAGCGTCTTGACATCGTACGCAGTGTCTTGACGGCGTACGCCTAGCACGTGGCATTGCGCAATGACGTCACCGCCCGGCGTGCCCATTGCGTGATGACATCACTGCCCGACGCTGTGCAATGTCCAAATTCAGTCGGCCCGCCTCCTGCCCAGCTGATTGGTGAGTATGACGTAAATGACGTCACTCGCGAACTTTGCGCGTACTTACCGTAAACTTAGCGCGAACTCCGCTTCCGTTTGGTCTCGCTAGATGCATGCAATCGCGTGCTGGTGGGACAAGCCCTTTACATTGTTGCCACTGAGAGGCTGTTGCCTCATGGGCTCAAGCTGCGCTCCTGCTGAGGTGGCAGGACACTCTCATGAAGAAAGAGGAAGAGAGAGCGAGAGAGGGAAGGTTCTTATGCACTAAGGCACACCCCTACACCCTGTGACCCTGCCCCTGACTGCCGAGGGTTCGCATAGCAAGAGTGGCCTAACCACTAGGTGCCACAACAACCTGCTATATAGAATACAACAAAATATATTTCTAAAATGACTTGTATTTAAATCAAGTTAACTGAAGCTAAGAAGTTGTTATAGAGCAAGGAAACATGGCTTTTGGCTCACCGAGTCCACACAGACTATCGATCAACCCTTCTCACTAGTTCTATCTTATCCCACTTCCTTATTAACTCCCTATACACCAGGGGCATTATACAAAGGCCAATTAACCTACAAACCTGTGTGACTTTAGGATTTAGGCAGAAACTGGAGCACCTGAAGAAAACCCGCCTGGTCATACGGAGGACATGTACAGAAGTCTGTATCACACCCGGGTCTCTGGCCCTGTGAGGCAGCAACTCCATCAGCTGTGCCGATTACTTTCAAACTGAATGTAAATGTTTGGATGTGAACAAGTGTCTCTGCTGAATTCATTACTTTAATCACTGCACAACTGCTAGAACACTATGTTATAAAATCTCTGTAATACTATGTCCCCGAGACTCTATCTTAACTTCTGCATATCACTCAGCTACTTCCTTAGCTGTAATACAACTCTCGCCAGCCGTTATTGCTACTGATACCCTCATTCGAGCTGGCAAATCCTAATCTCAGATCCCCACCTGATCAGCAATCACCAATGCTTTGGATGTTGTAGCAAGGCAATGAATTTGTTTTAATGATGCTTCACTGCTTGATGTAAATACTTCAGGCAAATAGCAAGTCGGATCAGCTAATACTGTAAAAATACATAATCTTGTCCAACCTGCCCTCTGCAATCTGAAATCTTTATTCAAATGTAATGATAAGGAGCTAATAACCAATTCCTGAGAGTAAATAGATTGGCAAAATGATATCATTCTTGTATTTACAAATGTTGCAGAGGTTGATCAATGCACAGCATACCTCATTTTTTTGACGTTATGGTGATATTTTCACTTTACACTCAAAATATCAATTAATCAATCAATCAATCAATCAATCAATCAATCAATCTTTATTATAACCAGCAAAGCAAATATAAACAAGCCTTAAAACATCGAAATCTCGGCTAAGTTACCAATATCACAAAGAGTGCAGAATGAAAATGGATTTGAGCTACATCCATGTCAAATGGTAACCATGGGAATCAGGTTTATATTTATGCTGCTAATGTGATTTAACAATGTTGCATTAAACATGTTGGAATGCACCAAGGGCAATTGCTTTCTTTTGCAGAAAAATAATTTTTCATACATTACAAAGGCTCTGGACCATGGAATTCCAAGATGCAATACTCTGAGCCAACACCATTTCTATTTTATTTCTGGGATAAGTAGTACAAAACAATGACCTTGTGTCCTCCCCCCCCCCCCCCCCCCCCCACCCAACTTCCACTCCCCCTCCCCACGCTCCACCTCCCTTCCAGCTTTCTTCTCCCCCATTCCAATGGATCTGAAGAAGTGTTCCCACCCGCAACGTCACCTATCCATGTTCTCCAGAGATGCTGCTTGACTTGCTGAGTTACTCCAGCACTTTGCGTCTTTTTTTTTGCTGAATGTAAGCATTGGCAACGACTAAAAAATAATTTTGACATGGAAATTTGGAATTTGGTAAGGGGTTAATGTAAAGTGCAGATTGAAGATGGTCAGAAAGTGTTTAGCTGCATCCACTGCATTAAATAGCTCACCAACAATCAGGGGACGAGAAAGTCAAATAAACACAAGTGTCCAAAATGTGTAGTGGCTGTGATTTAAAACTTTGAAAACTTCAAGATAGATTTCAGAGGGATGAAACAGTCCAACTTTCCACAGTTATAGCTAACATGGTGGCTGAGGTGCAGATTTATATATTTTTTAAATTGCTCATACACTGAATACTCAATTATGATCAATAAAACACATAAGGAGCTCCGTGAAGGATAAATAGATAAATGCCAACGAGAACACATACAATCATCTTACCAAAGTGAAATGCAAAATGCACCAGGACGATTAACATGACCTTAACTGTGGCAAAATGTCCAATGGCATTAAACGAGTACGAAGCTTATTCTGTGTCAAACAGAAAAAAGATGTGGAGGGTGGATTCTGCATCAGAATCACTGCAGCCAACGGCAACATGGGAGCTTATAGGCATGAGGAACTGCAGATGCTGGTTTACAAAAGAAAAGGCACAAAGTGCTGGAGTAACACAGAGGGCCAGGCAGCATCTCCAGAGGACATGGATGGGTGATATTTCACGTCGGGACCCTTCTTCGGACTGGTAGTAATAGGGCGGAAGAAAATTGGGGTGGGTGAACAAAGACTGGTGAGTGATAGGTGGAGATATGTGAGGGGGGGGGGGGGGGGGGGGGGGGGGGGGCTTGACAATTAGTTGGACATAGGGCCAAAGATGCCAAAGATGAAAAGGGTTGCAATAAGGAGATAACGATATAAGTGGTGCAAAATGTGAAAGCAGAGGAAGGAATGCAGGAAGGAGACACGGGGGAAGAGAGAGATAGAAATGGGTTCACATCTGGGTGGGACACAGCGAAGAGAAAGTGGGAAAATGGGGGAGAGGAGGGGGGAGGGGGAGGGGGGGAAGCGTTGTTTGTTTGTTAGTTACCTAAAATTGGAGAATTCAATCTTCATACTATTGGGTTGTAAGTTACTCATGTGGAATATGAAGTGCTGTTATTAAAATTTGTGTGTGGACTCTCTTTGGCTATGGAGGAGGACCAGGACTGAAAGGTCAGTGTGGGAATGGGCAGGGGAGATAAAATTGTTAGCAACCGGGAGACCTAGCAGGCCTGAGATATGACTGAGCAGTTATATTTATTAGGAAAGACTGAAAAAGTTGGACCAAAAGTGGTGAATCTCTGGAACTCTCTGCCACAGAGGGTAGTTGAGGCCAGTTTATTGGCTATATTTATGAGGGAGTTAGATGTGGCCCTTGTGGCTAAGGGGATCAGAGGGTATGGAGAGAAGGCAGGTACGGGATACTGAGTTGGATGATCAGCCATGATCATATTGAATGGCGGTGCAGGCTCGAAGGGCCGAATGGCCTACTCCTGCACCTAATTTCTATGTTTCTATGTTTCTATTTGTTTCTTCTTCTTGGTTCTTGGTCCTCCAAAATATTCCAAATGGAATTTAAACTGGAGGTGGTGGAGGGAGGACTTAAACCAGAAAGGGTTATTGGGAAGAAAGAGCTACTTTAAAGGTAGTTGCATCTGGTTGGGTAACTATAGTAGGGTGGAGATTATTCCATGCTTTAATTGTGTGTGCGGGGGAAGAACGAATTGCTGTACACATCTGTCTTTGTAGCTGGGATCACAAATTGGATCGAATGCCCTCGTCTGCTCCTAATTGGTTTGGGTTTGGTGTAGGTCTTGTAGTCTATGTCGAGCTGACCATTTAACATTTTGTAAAAACAGGTCAAACGGTGAGCTTCAGTTCTTCTTCATTACTGAGGGATTTGATAGATTGTGAGAGGTGTTAAATAACAAGGTATCAAATCATTATAAATATCTAGCACAGATACCGGCCCTTTATTCTCATCTTATCCATGTGGTCTGGGTGGCCTGTCTAGCATCCATTTGCTCACAATTGGCCCGTATCCCTCTACAACCTTCCTATCCAAATGCCTTTTAAAAGTTGTGATAATATCTTCCAACGCGGGCGGCGCTGAACGGCATCGTGGAGTCCTGGGGCGCCTTGCAGAGGGTCTCCAGCAGCAGTCTCCACCCGGCGCGGTCTGCGGACTTTGGAAGCCGCCGACTCCGGTAGGAGGGGGCCGACTCTGGTGTCCACGCCGCTGAGGACGTCCCGCAGCCCCGACGTCGGACTTACAACACCCCGGCGAGCGGTCCTGGACATCGCGCCGCCCGTAGCGGCAACTGCGCAGGGCACGGGGAGGCCCTGACCACGGGGAACAATGGACGAAGAGACTGACTTTGGTGCCTTCCCACACAGTGGGGAACTTTGATTCTGCTGTGTGGGGATGTTTTATGTCAAACCCTATCGTGTGTTGTGTCCCTTATTTTTATTGTATGGCTGTATGGGAATTTCATTTCGCTGTGCCATCTGGCACATGTGATGAATAAATCTATCTTGTATCTTGCCTCCACCATCGCCCCGGGCAGCTTGTTCCAGACATTCATACCTCTCTGTGTGAAAGTGCACCTTCAGAACTTCCTCAAATATACACACCGTTTCCATCTAAACTCCATCAGAAACCACGGTCCACAAATATAAAGCTGTCAGGGCTAACTCCTTCGAGCCCTTGTGGTTAAGGGGATCAGGGGGTATGGAGAGAAGGCAGGTACAGGATACTGAGTTGGATGATCAGCCATGATCATATTGAATGGCGGTGCAGGCTCGAAGGGCCGCATGGCCTACTCCTGCACCTATTTCTATGTTTCTATGTAACTCCAAAAGGGTGAAACTTATTTACCTAGAGACTAATCAGAATGTAGAACTTCCTGTTGCAATAATTAATTCAATAGCAAATGTCCACTTATTGCAAAAAGGGATAAACATGAGGAAAGAAAAGGAGAAAATATTGATAACCTTAGAGGAAGGAAGGGAAGGGACCTTAAATTCCAACATGGATCAGTTGGGTTGAATGTGGTGCTGCTGTTTAGGATTGACAAGGTATAAATCCTAGGGTATAGGGCGGCAAGGTGGTATAGCAGTAGACCTACTGCCCAACAGCACCAGAGATGTTAAATGTGACATCTCTAAGTTTGCGGATGACACAAAGCTGAGTGGCAGAGTGAGCTGCGAGGAGGATGCTATGAGACTGCAGGGTGACTTGGATAGGTTGGGTGAGTGGGCAGATGCATGGCAGTTGCAGTATAATGTGGATAAATGTGAGGTTATCCACTTTGGTGGCAAGAACAGGAAGGCAGATTATTATCTGAATTGTGTCAGATTAGGAAAAGGGGAGGTGCAACGTGACCTAGGTGTCCTTGTACACCAGTCATTGACAGTAAGCATGCAGGTGCAGCAGGCAGTGAAGACGGCATGTTGGCCTTCATAGCGAGAGGATTTGAGTGTAGGAGCAAGGAGGTCATACTGCAGTTGTATAGAGCGCTGGTGAGACACAACTGTGTGCAATTTTGGACTCCTAATTTAAGGAAGGACATTCTTGCTATTGAAGGACTGCAGCGTAAATTCACCAGGTTAATTCCCGGAATGGCGGGATTGACATATGATGAAAGAATGGATCAACTGAGTTTCACAAGAATTTAGAATGTTGAGAGGGAAACTTATAGAAATATATTGAATGGTGGTGCTGGCTCGAAGGGCCGGATCAACTACGCCTGCACCTATTTTCTATGGTTCTATGTTTCTATGAGACCCTGGTTCAAGCCTGACTACGGGTGCTTGTCCCTATGGAGTTTGTATGTTCTCCCCATGACCTGCATGGGTTTTCTCCGAGATTTCACCGTAGGTTTCCTCCCACTCTCCAAAGACATAAAGGATTGCAGGTTAATTGGCTTGTTAAATTGTAAATGTAAATTGTCCCTAGTGTGTGTAGGATAGTGTAAGTGTGCAGGGATCGTTGGTCAGTGCCGACTCGACGGGCCGAAGGGCCAGTTTCCGAGCTGTATCTCTAAACTAAACTGAACTAAACTGAGAAGGGTCTCGACCCGAAATGTGACCCATTCCTTCTCTCCGGTGATGCTGCCTGTCTCACTGAATTACTCCAGCATTTTGTGTCTATCTTTGAACTAGACTAAACCTCCTCATCTTTCACAGTGTTAACTGACAGCTGCATGAACAGGTTGGCAATTCTGACTGCGACACAGCTCTTTAACTATTTTCAGTGATGTTCGGAGAAACATTAGCAGAAAGATGGCAAATTAAATGGGGAAACAGCAGGCACTGAACAGCATAGTCGAAGAAAACTGATAACATTTACAAAACAGATTCTCATTGTTGAACAAAATTCCCCCACAAACGTCAGAGGAATAATGTACCATAAATGTTTCCTTTGCCAGTGACATTTACATCCCTGGAAGCTTAAAAATAAATCTACTGCTTTCACCTGCATTGGACTCATAATTTATGGAAGGAAAGATCAACACTGCTAATGAAAGGTTCCATTTTATTTCAGTGAGATTTGTAAACTGATTTTACAATTGGAGTCACTCTGGATAAAATGAAACCACTGACAATGTCTATTGATATCTGATTTTCCTTCCCATTGACTGATTATATTAGAAAACATCGACTTTCAATTCTGCACATCCACCACATATGCTATTAAACTATTCAGTGATGCCTATGATAAAAGATGGGCATCACACCCCTAGTTCACCAACATTTAGGATACAATTCTGTTTAGTTTAGTTTAGCTAAGAGATACAGCACGGAAACAGGCACTTCGGCCCGTCGAGTCCGCACCGACCCCACACATTTATGTATAGGGCTCACATGTATAGGGCTCTGGTGAGACCACATCTGGAGTATTGTGTACCGTTTTGGTCTCCTAATTTGAGGAAGGACATCCTTGTGATTGAGGGAGCCCAGCGTAGGTTCACCAGATTAATCCCTGGGATGGCGGGACTGTCGTATGAGGAAAGATTGAAAAGACTAGGCTTGTATTCACTGGAGTTTAGAAGGATTGAGGGGGAATCTTATAGAAACATATAAAATTATAAAAGGACTGGACAAGCTAGATGCAGGAAACATGTTCCCAATGTTGGGCGAGTCCAGAACCAGGGGCCACAGCCTTAGAATAAAGGGGAGGCCATTTAAGACTGAGGTGAGAAGAAACATTTTCACCCAGAGAGTTGTGAATTTGCGGAATTCCCTGCCACAGAGGGCAGTGGAGGCCAAGTCACTGGATGGATTTAAGAGAGAGTTAGATAGAGCTCTAGGGGCTACTGGAGTCAAGGGATATGGGGAGAAGGCAGGCACGGGTTATTGATAGGGAACGATCAGCCATGATCACAATGAATGGCGGTGCTGGCTCAAAGGGCCGAATGGCCTCCTCCTGCACCTATTTTCTATGTTTCTATATTTACACTATTCTACACACACTAGGGACAATGTTTACACATACACCAAGCCAATTAACCTACATATCTGTGCGGCTTTGGAGTGTGGGAGGAAACCGAAAATCTCGGAGAAAACGCACGCAGTCACAGGGGGAATGTACAAACTCTGTACAGACAGCACACGTAGTCGGGATCGAACCCGGGTCTCCGGCGCTGCAAGCACTATAAGGCAGCAACTCTACCACAGCGCAACTGTTCCAACTACCAAATGAACCAAGTTTACTGTCGATCATGATAGAAATAAATCAGCTTAAACTAAATTGAATTAATTACTAGTGACCATTTGCGTTCATAATTTTGGTCTTGAGCCCAAAACCACTGTAGTTTGACTGCATTTGTGATATTGGTATATTATTGTCACTTGAAATGAGATGTGGTGAAAAGCTGTGTTTGGATGATATCCAGTCAAACTAAGCAAGGGTACAAACAAACCACACAGAAGTACACCAGACAGTGCAAAGAGAAACAATACCACAGTGCAGAATATTGTGTTACAGCATTATAATATTAGAGTGACGGAGAAAAAGTGCAAGGCGTGCAATCAAGCAGGTTGGAAGATCATACCCTAACTTATGGGAGGACCATTCAGAAGCTTGTTAATTGGGAAATAAGCTGCTCCTGAATCTGGTGGTATGTGTTTTCAAACTTTTGTATCTGCTGCCCGATGGGAAGTCGGGAAGAGGGAATGACCTGGTGGGAAACGGTCCTTGATTCCGCAAAGACCGCTCCCTCCATAACTCCCTTGTCAATTCTTCCCTTCCCTCTCGGTCCACCCCCTCCCCGGGCACTTTCCCTTGCGGCCGCAGCAGATGCAACACTTGTCCCTTTACCTCCCCCCTCAACTCCTTTCAGGGACCCAAGCAATCGTTCCAGGTGCGACAGAGGTTTACCTGCATCTCTTCCAACCTCATCTATTGCGTCCGCTGCTCTAGATGTCAGCAGATCTATATCGGTGAGACCAAGCGGAGGTTGGGCGATCGTTTCGCCGAACACCTCCGCTCGGTCCGCAATAACCTAGCTGACCTCCCGGTGGCTCAGCACTTCAACTCCCCCTCCCACTCCGCCTCCAACCTCTCTGTCCTGGGTCTCCTCCATGGCCACAGCGAGCAGCACCGGAAATTGGAGGAACAGCACCTCATATTCCGTTTGGGGAGTCTGCACCCCGGGGGCATGAACATCGACTTCTCCCAATTCTGTTAGTCCTTGCTGTCTCCTCCCCTTCCTCAGCTCCCCTGCTGTCTCCTCCCACCCTCCAGCCTTCCGGCTACTCCTCCTTTTCCCTTTCTTGTCCCCACCCACCCCCACCCCTGATCAGTCTGAAGAAGGGTTTCGGCCCGAAACGTTGCCTATTTCCTTCGCTCCATAGATGCTGCTGCACCCGCTGAGTTTCTCCAGCTTTTCTGTGTAACCAACGGTCCTTGAATATGTTGGTTGCTTTACCGTGCCAGCATAAAGTGTAGATGGAGACAGTAGGGGGAAAGCTGGGTTATGTGTTGCACTGGGCTCTATCCACAATCCCCTGCAGTTTCTTGCAGTTTCGGGCAGAGCTGTTGCCAAACCAAGCTGTGATTCATCCTGACCGAATGCTTTCTATGGTGCATCTGCAGAAGTTGCTCCGAGTCGTTGGAGACTTGCCAAACCTCCTTGGGCTTTTGAGGAAGTAGAGGTATTGTTCCCATTTGGATTGCAACCTTGTCGTGGTCGGGGAGCTCGTGTGTCTCAGTGACCCCTAGAGCAACGCCAGTGGGAGATTCATCTCCTGTTAGAGTCTCCCATGCTGGACAGGTCGAAGGGTAGAGGCGAGACCAAGAGCGATCCACTGGTCCTCCAGGTTGGAGGTTGAGCACACGGCTAACAACCCTGTCTCCTAAAACAAATATGTGACCGAAACAGCAACTGAAGGAATCAACGCAGAGAGTTTTTCACACAGAGAGTGGTGAATCTCTGGAACTCTCTGCCGCAGAGGGTAGTCGAGGCCAGTTCATTGGCTATATTTAAGAGGGAGTTAGATGTGGCCCTTGTGGCTAAGGGGATCAGAGGGTATGGAGAGAAGGCAGGTACGGGATACTGAGTTGGATGATCAGCCATGAGCATATTGAATGGTGGTGCAGGCTCGAAGGGCCGAATGGCCTACTCCTGCACCTAATTTCTATGTTCTATGTTTCTAACACTACTGTGTGGAGGACCTTTGTTGCTGCCCTACATGCCAGGAGGCATCATAGGCAGTAAGTAAGTAAGTAAGAGGCATTGAGATACTCTCTTGGACATAGCTTCAATTAATATTGTAGATGACATACAAGAAGCCCCTGTGAATTCAGATTCCGTTCAAAATAGTTAAGCTTTCTTTGCTGATAATTTAATATTAACATATGCACATTGTACTCAATCTCAGGTTAGCTAATGAGATCTTTCCATGAATAAATACCCTTGGGGAGAAATGCATATGTGAGTTCAGTTTATGTATTTTCAGTTACTCATAGGTTATCAATTGTTTAATTATTTCCTTTTAAGTTAAATTCACTGTAAGCCTCCTGCTCTGAAATTCAATGAGTACAATGCTTTGATTTGCTGCACCACTGTTGCCTAAAGGAAAACATTCAGTTGCCAGCAATTTTTGTTATCTAAATATCAACAACTGGTGTGGGATGTTAACTGTTCTTTATTAAGAGTCTTGGGTGGCATTTGTATAATGTGAGTCTCCAGTCATGCGTCAGATAAGCAATCTCCCTTTCCGGAAGAACACAGATGAAGACATTGGATTATTATGAAGATTTAAGTACGCTATTTTGTTCTTGACATTCTCACTGATGATCAAGTCTGATCTGCTGAGTTAATCCAGCATGTTGTATCTTTTCTTGTAAAACAGCATCTGCAATGCCTCATATTCTCGCTGAGGACCTGGTTTGCTAAATTCTGTTCCACAACTCGCCGTTGAAGGAGTTCAAACCCACTGCCACTTACTCCAAATGTTTCATTTAGTTTTAGTTTGGTTTGGTTTGGAGATACAGCATGAAACATGAAGAACGACTGGATAGACTTGGTTTATACTCTCTAGAATTTAGAAGATTGAGAGGGGATCTTATAGAAACTTACAAAATTCTTAAGCGGTTGGACAGGCTGGATGCAGGAAGATTGTTCCCGATGTTAAGGAAGTCCAGGACAAGGGGTCACAGCTTAAGGATAAAGGGGAAATCCTTTAAAACCGAGATGAGAAGAACTTTTTTCACGCAGAGAGTGGTGAATCTCTGGAACTCTCTGCCACAGAGGGTAGTTGAGGCCAGTTCATTGGCTATATTTAAGAGGGAGTTAGATGTGGCCCTTGTGGCTAAGGGGATCAGGGGGTATGGAGAGAAGGCAGGTACGGGATATTGAGTTGGATGATCAGCCATGATCATATTGAATGGCGGTACAGGCTCGAAGGGCCGAATGGCCTACTCCTGCACCTAATTTCTATGTTTCTATGTTTCTATGAAACCTAGGTCCTTCGGCTAGCCATGTCCACGCTGTCCAGTGGTCGCTGCACATGAGGAGTATCCTACACGCACTAGGGGCAATTTACAATTTTATCAAGACAATTAGCCTACGAACCTGTAAATCTTTGTAGTGTGGGAGGAAACCAAAGCTGCGGCCATTACATCTGTTAAAACATCCAACGCAAAATGAAACCATTTCATTCGAAGGAAAGATGTGGATTCACTGCTTAAAAGAGCCCTACTTCCAAACTTAATTAGCAATCCCACAACAATTGAGTCGCCATGGAGACACACGAGGAACTGCAGATGCTGGGCTCTCGAACAAAAAACGTGAGCGGTAAAATAATGGGCAGCAGCAGTTGCTGTATTAAAGTGCCAGAGACCAGGGTGCGATACTGACTAAAGGGCCCGTCCCACTTGCACTAGCGGAGTTCATGCAATGTTCTCGCTAAGTACGCGCTAAGTACGCACTAAGTTCGCGCGTGATGTCATTTGCGTCATGCTTACCAATCAGCTGGAGCAGCAGGCGGGCCGAATGAATTTGGGCGTCGCACGGCATCGGGCGGTGACGTCATCGCGCAACGCCACGCGCTGGGCGTACGCCGTCAAGACGCTGCTTACAACGTCAAGACACTGCGTACGACCGCAATGCGCCTACGTGCCAACAGGCTGCTGGCGCGCGAAGATTTCGGACACTGCCAGAATTTCGGAGCCCCGCGCGATGTCGGGACCTACCCCGCACAACTCCGCGCTTCTAAGTGGGACCGTCCCCGCGCGGCCATACGGTGCCCGTACGCCTCAAGCGACCATGAGATTGTGTAATTTGCGAGCCAAGGTCACGCAAGTGGGACAGGCCCTTAATGGTGCTGTCTGTACGGAGTTTGTACATTCGCCCTGTGACCTGTGTTGGTTTTCTCCAGGTGCTCCGGTTTCCATCTACATTGAAATAATGTGTGGGTTTGTTAGTTAAATGGCTTATCTAAATTGTCCCTATGGTGGAGGATAGAACTAGTGTGCAGGTCAACACTAACTCAGTGGGCCGAAGGGCCTGTTTCCAAGCTGTATCTTTAAACTGAACTAAACCAAGTGCCAGATGGACCCAATGGGTCTGGCTAGCATCTGTGATGGAGATGGGCAGATGATATTTCAGGTCAGGATTCATCGTCTGACTAATTGTAGCAGGTAACTGAGAAAGTCTGACACTGTGCATGACAAAGCAGCACATCATTATTCTCCTCAGTGTTGACAGTGTTTAACAACAACTCCGACCCCCAGCTCCGACCCCCGACGCATGTGGCAAGGCATCCAGGCCATCACGGACTACAGACCCTCCAACATCACCCCCACATCCAGCGACGCCTCCTTCCTTGAGGAGCTTAATCACTTCTATGGCCACTTCGACAGGGACAATCTAGAGACAGCCATCAAGGCTGTGCTACCTGCCGATCACCAACCCCTCACACTCACCCCCTACGACGTGTACGTGGCACTGAGTAGGACTAATGCACGTAAGGCTGCTGGCCCTGACGGCATCCCCGGGCACGTGCTCAGTGCCTGTGCTGCGCAGCTGACAGACGTCTGGACTGACATCTTCAACCTGTCACTTGCCCAAGCAGTTGTCCCCACTTGCCTTAAAGCCACCTCCATCGTGCCAGTGCCAAAACACTCCACTGCGGCAAGCCTCAACGACTTCCGCCCAGTTGCACTTACCCCCATCATCACCAAGTGCTTCGAGAGGCTGGTCCTGGCACACCTCAAAAGCTGCCTACCCCCCACACTGGATCCCTATCAGTTTGCCTACCGCAAGAACAGGAGTACGGAGGATGCCATCTCAACGGCACTTCACTCCGCCCTCTCCCACCTTGACAACAGAGACACTTATGTAAGAATGCTGTTCATCGATTACAGCTCAGCATTCAACACCATTATACCATCAAAACTGATCACCAAACTCGGTAACCTGGGCATCGACCCCTCCCTCTGCAACTGGATACTGGACTTTCTAACCAACAGACCCCAGTCTGTTAGGTTAGACAAGCACACCTCTTCAACCCTCACCCTGAACACCGGCGTTCCACAGGGCTGTGTGCTGAGCCCCCTCCTCTACTCCCTCTTCACCTACGACTGCACACCCTGTACATGGTACTAACACCATCATCAAGTATGCAGATGATACAACGGTGATTGGCCTCATCAGCAACAAATATGAGCTGGCCTACAGGGAGGAGGTCCAGCACTTAGCAGCATGGTGCGCTGACAACAACCTGGCCCTTAACTCCAAGAACACCAAGGAGCTCATTGTAGACTTCAGGAAGTCCAGAGGCAGCACGCACACCCCCATCCACATCAACGGGACGGAGGTGGAACGTGTTTCCAGCTTCAGGTTCCTGGGGGTCAACATCTCCGATGACCTCTCTTGGACCCACAATACCTCAACTCTGGTCAAGAAGGCTCACCAGCGTCTCTTCTTCCTGAGGAGACTGAAGAAGGTCCATCTGTCTCCTCAGATCCTGGTGAACTTCTACCGCTGCACCATCGAGAGCATCCTTACCAACTGCATCACAGTATGGTATGGCAACTGCTCTGTCTCTGACCGGAAAGCATTGCAGAGGGTGGTGAAAACTGCCCAACGCATCACCGGTTCCTCGCTCCCCTCCATTGAGTCTGTCCAAAGCAAGCGTTGTCTGTGGAGGGCGCTCAGCATCGCCAAGGACTGCTCTCACCCCAACCATGGACTGTTTACCCTCCTACCATCCAGGAGGCGCTACAGGTCTCTCCGTTGCCGGACCAGCAGGTCCAGGAACAGCTTCTTCCCGGCGGCTGTCACTCTACTCAACAACGTACCTCGGTGACTGCCAATCACCACCCCCCCTGGACACTTATTATTATTTATTCAAATCATTTGCTATGTCGCTCTTCCAGGGAGATGCTAACTGCATTTCGTTGTCTCTGTACTGTACGCTGACAATGACAATTAAAGTTGAATATGAATCTGACATCCCTCATCCTGACAAATACAAACTTATAATAAGTCATGAAATATTCAGTTACAATAATTGCCATGTGCTCAACAGCCTTTGATTAAGGAGCACTTTCATGCTGTCTTTTACACATCCATGTTCAATTTTAAAAAGCCATATCAATTGAATCTCCTTGAAGCTGGTTTCAATATTTAATTTTGCCTTGCAACCATTTTAAAACCACATCTATTACAGTGTCGCTTCAAGCTGTGGCGACACACAGTCGTTTGATGAAGATGATCTTTGGCCAGTTCAAACGTATGGATGTGCAATTTTGTGATGGATTGATGGAGCTACGGGCGAGTAACGCGACTGGAATTCTGCTGATCGTTTTAGCAAACAAAGAGGCTGTGGGAAACATCAAAATTAAGCTTGAAGGAAAGACAGTACCATAACAAGCCATAAACTTCATCAAATGGGTGCTCAAGGTACTTCAAAGTATGAAATTTGACATGGGAAAACATGTAAAATAATAAAAACATATATAGCATGTTAAGGATAAAGTTGAAAATATCCACAGATTATTTTGTAGTTTAGTTCAGTGTTGGGGAAGTCCAGGACAAGGGGTCACAGTTTAAGGATAAGTGGGAAATCCTTTAGGACCGAGATGAGAAAAACATTTTTCACACAGAGAGTGGGAATCTCTGGAACTCTCTGCCACAGAAGGTAGTTGAGGCCACAGTTCATTGGCTATATTTAAGAGGGAGTTAGATGTGGCCCTTGTGGCTAAAGGGATCAGGGGGTATGGAGAGAAGGCAGGTACAGGATACTGAGTTGGATGATCAGCCATGATCATATTGAATTGCGGTGCAGGCTCGAAGGGCCGAATGGCCTCCTCCTGCACCTATTTTCTATGTTTCTAAATATGCAGTGTGGAAACAGGCCCTTCAGCCCATCGACCAGCGATCTCCACACACTAACACTATCCCACACACACACGGGACAAATTACAATTATACCAAGCCAATCAACATACAAACCTGTAAGTCTTTGGAGCGTGGGTGGAATCCAGAGAACCTGAAGAAATCCCACGCGGTCACAGGGAGAACCTACAAACTCCAGATAGGCAGGACCCGTAGTCAGGACCGAACCCGGGTCTCTGGCGCTGTAAGGCAGCAACTTTACCGCTGTGCCACCGTGCAGTACTGAGATCGTGACACGGGAAAGTAAAACCAGTGAAAACAGATTATGATATAGTGAAGAACTGCTGCAGGGGCTGGTTAATACACAAAAGGACACAAAGTGCTGGAGTAACTCAGCGGGTCAGGCAGCATCCTTGGAAACATGGATAAGTGATGTTTCGGGTCAAGACCCCTCAAACCAACCCTCCACCCTTCCCACCTCTCCTTTGTCGCCTTATTAATACTAGCCTTACGTCCTGCCTCTGCCTCTCCCCCACGACAATCAGTCTGAAATAGGGTCTCAACCCGAAACGTCACCTATCTATTTTCTCCAGGGATACTGATGTTGTATGTTCTCCCTGTGACCTGCGTGGGTTTTCTAAGAGATCTTCGGTTTCCTCCCACACTCCAAAAACGTACAGGTTTGCAGGTTAATTGGATTTCTATAAATGTAAGCTGTCCCTAGTGTGTGTGGGATAGTGTTAATACGCGGGGGTCGCTTGTCAGCGGTGGGATGAAGGGCCTGTTTCCATGCTGTATCTCTAAACTAACCTAAACTAAACAGAAGACTCTCTGGCTCCCAGTCCTCTTACATTTGAGCTGCCTATGCCTTTTAGAATTAAGGCAGAAAAGCAGTTATAAACCCTTTGCAAACTGCAGCATTTTCTCAAGTTGCAATAAATATAAGCCTTGAAATTATCCTTTGGAAAAACATATGAAGGTTTTGTGATTTCATTTGGAGGTTTGCACTGCATTATTAGCTCCAGTGCCAATCAGTTTAAAGTAAATGGGTTTGCTAAATTAGTGGAGCAAAGGATTTTAGAATGGTGTTTGCCGTTATCCTGGCATGGCCTTCCAATGCCTTCATTTCTTTCGTATTACTGTTGCTTGTGTCTGATTCTGTAATAACACTAAACTGAATTGGGAGCTCAACTGATTTAGGCAGCTTATTAAATGCAGCACAGAACAGGACTCTCATAGGGGTAGCAAACTGGAAATCTAATTTCACCCACAGTTCCCATTCAATCACTTGAATGTGGATGTCAGTACTTTAGAAAAAATAGCCTTGAAATAGTTTAACCATTTCCTCGGCTGAAGGTTAAGGATGCTTGCCTTGCACGAGAACTTGAGTAGATCATTTTGGATAGTTTTGTTGGACAAGATGATTCTCCAGGTCTTCTCGATACAATCGCCAATTGACACATAGTACAGATTCCTGTTTTCTTTTCTTTTAGAGGTGCAGCATGGAAACAGGCCCTTCGGCCCACCTAATAGAAACATAGAAACATAGAAATTAGGTGCAGGAGTAGGCCATTCGGCCCTTCGAGCCTGCACCGCCATTCAATATGATCATGGCTGATCATCCAACTCAGTATCCCGTAAATGCCTTCTCTCCATACCCCCTGATCCCTTTAGCCACAAGGGCCACATCTAACTCCCTCTTAAATATAGCCAATGAACTGTGGCCTCGACTACCCTCTGCGGCAGAGAGTTCCAGAGATTCACCACTCTCTGTGTGAAAAAAGTTCTCCTCATCTCGGTTTTAAAGGATTTCCCCCTTATCCTTAAGCTGTGACCCCTTGTCCTGGACTTCCCCAACATTGGGAACAATCTTCCTGCATCTAGCCTGTCCAACCCCTTAAGAATTTTGTAAGTTTCTATAAGATCCCCTCTCAATCTCCTAAATTCTAGAGAGTATAAACCAAGTCTATCCAGTCTTTCTTCATAAGACAGTCCTGACATCCCAGGAATCAGTCTGGTGAACCGTCTCTGCACTCCCTCTATGGCAATAATGTCCTTCCTCAGATTTGGAGACCAAAACTGTACGCAATACTCCAGGTGTGGTCTCACCAAGACCCTGTACAACTGCAGTAGAACCTCCCTGCTCCTATACTCAAAACTAATCCATGCTGACCATCGACCCCACGATCACACTAGTTCTACGCTATTCATGAGATACAGCCTTTGTATTTCCAACATTATTTTCTAATGATATAATAATGCGATGCACAGAATTGGTGATGATGGATGGACACCATCCAAGACCATCAATGAATAGTGCTAATACATTCTGATGCTCTAAAGAAGGGTCCCAATCTGAAACATCATCTACAGTATCTATGTTGTCCAGAGATGCTGCCTACCCAGCTGAGTTACTCCAGCACTTTGTGTCCTTTTGTTTGTTAACCAGCAACTGCAGATCCTTGTCTCTAAAAGTACCAATACTATTAAAGATGTCTTTCGTATCAAATATTGCCAGTTTGCTCAGTTAAATTGACTCTGAACAGATGAAATGGCTGATCTGGGTCCTTTTTGAGACGAACACTTCAGTAAAACATAAAATAAATAGTTACACAAAAAAGCTGGAGAACCTCAGTGGGTGCAGCAGCATCTATGGAGCGAAGGAAATAGGCAACGTTTCGGGACGAAACGTTGCCTATTTCCTTCGCTCCATAGATGCTGCTGCACCCGCTGAGTTTCTCCAGCTTTTTTGTGTAACCTTCGATTCTCCAGCATCTGCAGTTCCCTCTTAAACACATAAAATAAATAGTGTCTGAAGAAGGGTCCCTACACAAAATGTCATCTATTGATGTTCTCCAGACCTGCTATTTGCCTGAACCACTGAGGTGCTCCAGCACTTTTTGTCATTTTTTAGTAAACTGACATCTGCAGTTACTTGTGTCTTCAAGTAAATAATGTTTCAGCTTTCATTTAATTCTTTGCAGCCAAATAAGCACTTCTAAAGTATGAACATTGTGGCAATAAACATTAATGATTTAGAAGAAGAGATAATGAGTAGCATTAGCAAATTTGCAGATGACACAAAGCTGGGTGGCAGTGTGAACTGTGAGGAGGATGCTATGAGGATGCGGGGTAACTTGGACAGGTGAGTGGGCAGGTGCATGGCTGATGCAGTTCAATGTGGATAAATGTGAGGTTATCCACTTTGGTGGCAAGATTATTATCTGAATGGTGTCAAGCTAGGAAAAGGGGAAGTACAACGTGATCTGGGGGTCCTTGTTTATCAGTCATGCAGGTACAGCAGGCAATGAAGAAAGCTAATGGCATGTTGGCCTTCATAACAAGAGGAGTTGAGTATAGGAGCAAAGAGGTTCTTCTGCAGTTGTACAGGGCCCTCGTGAGACCACACCTCGAATATTGTGTGCAATTTATGTCTCTGAATTTGAGGAAGGACATACTTGCTATTGAGGGAGTGCAGCGTAGGTTCATGAGGTTTATTCCTAGGATGGCTGGACTGTCATATGTTGAAAGAATGGAGCGACTGGACGTATGCACTGGAATTTAGAAGGATGAGAGGATATCTTATTGAAACATATAAGATTATTAAGGGATTGGACATGCTCGAGGCAGGAAACATGTTCCCGATGTTGGGGGAGTCCAGAACCAGAAGCCGCAGTTTGAGATTAAGGGGTGAGCCATTTAGAACGGAGATAACTGGGATGAGGTGTTGACGGGTTTGCCGATAGATGCCATTGTCAATACTGACCAGGTACGAGCGTTGCTCTGTGGTTGACCCAGAATGAGTCCGAGGCAGTCGTAACCTGAACCCACTTTCACGACCTAATTCATGACCTCTGCCGAGTTTGCTCTTGACCCATACTCGCAGCATGGTCGTCACGAGGTCGTAGGAGGTTGTAGGCAGGTCACAGCAGGTCGTGATGCTAGTCGTAGGTATTCGTGGCATCAAGTAGGTC
Organism: Leucoraja erinaceus; assembly: GCF_028641065.1. NCBI lineage: Eukaryota > Metazoa > Chordata > Chondrichthyes > Rajiformes > Rajidae > Leucoraja > Leucoraja erinaceus. The sequence goes on from NC_073390.1 coordinate 53,571,100, forward strand.
GGGGCGTTTTGCTAGCATGATGAAAAATGTCCACGAGTAAAAAAGGTCGTGAATTAGGTCGTGAAAGTGCGACAGGGCCTTAAAATCTTTTTCACCCAGAGAGTTGTGAATCTGTGGAATTCTCTTCCTCAGAGGGCGGTGGAGGCCAATTCTCCAGATGCTTTCAAGAGAGAGTTAGATAGAGCTCTTAAAGATAGCAGAGTCAAGGGATATGGGGAGAAGGCTGGAACAGGGTACTGATTGGGGATGATCAGCCATGATCACATTGAATGGCGGTGCTGGCTCGAAAGGCCGAGTGGCCTACTCCTGCACCTATTGTCTATTGTCCATTGTCAATAATGTGGAGGAACTAACAGGACAGACCGGAAAATAATGATTAGACAACTTGGTAGAAGCAAGGGACTGCAGATTCTGCTTGACACAAAATGACAAAAGTGCTGGAGTAACTCAGCGGGTCAGACAACATCTGGAGATGCTGCCTGACTCGCTGAATTGTTCCAGAACTTTGTGTTCTTTTTTAATGAGACAACTTTGTTTAGTGACAATGATTTAGGGATTAATATTGGCTAGAGCACCAAAGAGATTTGTCCTGATCTTTTACAAATAGAGCCCTGCAATTTTAATGTCCCCAGAGGGAACACAAGGTCTCAGTTTAATATCTCATCTGAAATACAACACCTCTGGCATTGCAGCACTCTCTCAATCATGCTTTCAGATATCAACGTTGATTATGTTTGAGTCTTTGAGGTGAGACTTGAACACACAAACCGGGAAGCCAAAGGCAAGGGTGATAATCTGACAAACAAGTCAATGCCGTGGTAAAAGCGAGCTTCTTCGGACGATAGCTAAAATAAAACAATTCCTCCTTGAAAAGTTCATCCACACATTTATCTCCTCCCGCCTCGATTACTGCAACTCCCTCTACACTGGCATCAGCCAATCTTCCCTGTCCCACCTGCAACTGGTCCAAAATGCCGCAGCGAGACTCCCGACCGGCACCCGAAAAAGGAACCACATCACCACGATCCTGGCCTCTCTCCACTGGCTCCCTGTGCGGTTCCGAATAAATTTCAAGATCCTCCTTTATGTCTACAAAGCCCTCAAATGGGCTTGCTCCCACCTACATCAAAAGCCTACTTACCCACCACACCACCTCCAGGTCCCTCAGATCGGCCGACTTGGGGTTGCTGAATATCCCGCGGTCTAGGCATAAGCTCAGGGGCGACCGTGCCTTTGCGGTTGCAGCTCCTAGACTGTGGAACAGCATCCCTCTTCCCATCAGAACTGCCCCCTCCATCGACTCCTTTAAGTCGAGACTTAAAACTCACCTCTACTCTCAAGCCTTTCTTGACGTCCTCTGAGTGAGGGCTATATGTATGTATTTATGTATGTACGTAATCTATGAACCACCGTTGTATAACGTTAATGTAAAGCACTTTGGCTAACGAGAGTTGTTTTTTAAATGTGCTAGAGAAATAAAAGTGACTTGACTTGACTTGATAATGTTCAGGCACTCATACACCTACAAGTTCAGCTGGCACGGGTACAGTAATTAGGAATTAAAATTGTCTGGCGCTCACTGGCAGTCAAGAGCTCGTATCTTCAGCAACACAAAGTGAGTGTGGCAGCACAAGGAGACTTTGGGACCACCTGCTGCACCAGTCCCAGTGTACCCGAATGGGAAAAAGTCAAAGCAGATCAGTTCACTCAACAGTGCTGCAAAGTGGCTCAGCGGTAGAGTTGCTGCCTTACAGCGCCAGAGATCCGGGTTTGATCTACGGGCACTGACATTAGTGGATCGTGACAACGGGCGTTGTCTGTACATTCTCCCTGCCACCATGTGGGTTTTCTCCAGGTGCTCCAGTTTCTCCCACACTACAAAGACGTACAGATTTGTAGATTAAATGTTTAGTTTAGTTTAGAGATACAACGTGGAAGTAGGCCCTTCAGCCCATCTAATATACAGAGACCAGCGATCCCTGCACACTAACACCATCCTACACAATTGATCCAATTTACAATTTTTCCAAGCCATTTAACGTGCTTTTGGTAAAATTGGATATTGTCCCAAATCTGAGGAAGGACATTATTGCCATAGAGGGAGTGCAGAGAAGGTTCACCAGACTGATTCCTGGGATGTCAGGACTGTCTTATGAAGAAAGACTGGATAGACTCGGTTTATACTCTCTAGAATTTAGGAGATTGAGAGGGGATCTTATAGAAACTTACAAAATTCTTAAGGGGTTGGACAGGCTAGATGCAGGAAGATTGCTCCCGATGTTAGGGAAGTCCAGGACAAGGGGTCACAGCTTAAGGATAAGGGGGAAATCCTTTAAAACCGAGATGAGAAGAACTATTTTCACACAGAGAGTGGTGAATCTCTGGAACTCTCTGCCACAGTGGGTAGTCGAGGCCAGTTCATTGGCTATATTTAAGAGGGAGTTAGATATGGCCCTTGTGGTTAAGGGGATCAGAGGGTATGAAGAGAAGGCAAGTACGGGATACTGAGTTGGATGATCAGCCATGATCATATTGAATGGCGGTGCTGGCTCGAAGGGCCGAATGGCCTACTCCTGCACCTAATTTCTATGTTTCTATGTTTCTATGTCCCTAATGTGTAGGATAATGATGGTGTACGCGGATCATGGGCGGCGCAGGCTCTGTGGGTCGAAGGGCACCTCCCCACGCTGTTTCTCCCTCTCCCTCCTGCCCCCCGCCCCCTCCCATAGTCTCTATCTATAATGGCATCCTATAATATTAATAAAGGTTATACTCTATATTGGAAGCTATGACAAAGGTAAAGAAAAGGGATGAGAGCTTGCAACCACACTTTTAAAAGTTGGAATAAAGACTAAGATGCAGGAACTAAGCAGATTACTTCCTCTGCAACACTACTGTGGGTGTAGAAGTCTGAAGTTCAAGTTCGTCTAGATGTATTCTCACATAACTCTGATATTAAAATGGCTGACAGAATGCTACAGGAGGGAGGACTTAGATTTCCTAGGACATTACGACGGGTGTGAGGGGTCACGGGGAGAGGGCAAGAGAATGGGGTTGAGAGGGAAAGATAGATCAGCCATGATTGAATGACAGAGTAGACTTGGTAGGCTGCATAGCTTAAAGGGCCTGTCCCATTTGCATGCGATTGCGTGACCAAACGGAAGCGGAACTCACGCGAAGTTCGCGCTAAGTACGCGCTAAGTTTGCGTGTGACGCCATTTGCGTCATACTGGGCAGGAGGCATCGGGCGGTGACGTCATCACGCAACGCCACGCTGGGCGGTGACATCATAGAAACATAGAAACATAGAAATTAGGTGCAGGAGTAGAGGCCATTCGGCCCTTCGAGCCTGCACCGCCATTCAATATGATCATGGCTGATCATCCAACTCAGTATCCCGTACCTGCCTTCTCTCCATACCCCCCCTGATCCCCTTAGCCACAAGGGCCACATCTAACTCCCTCTTAAATATAGCCAATGAACTGGCCTCAACTACCCTCTGTGGCAGAGAGTTCCAGAGATTCACCACTCTCTGTGTGAAAAAAGTTCTTCTCATCTCGGTTTTAAAGGATTTCCCCCTTATCCTTAAGCTGTGACCCCTTGTCCTGGACTTCCCCAACATCGGGAACAATCTTCCTGCATCTAGCCTGTCCAACCCCTTAAGAATTTTGTAAGTTTCTATAAGATTCCCTCTCAATCTCCTAAATTCTAGAGAGTATAAACCAAGTCTATCCAGTCTTTCTTCATAAGACAGTCCTGACATCCCAGGAATCAGTCTGTTGAACCTTCTCTGCACTCCCTCTATGGCAATAATGTCCTTCCTCAGATTTGGAGACCAAAACTGTACGCAATACTCCAGGTGTGGTCTCACCAAGACCCTGTACAACTGCAGTACAACCTCCCTGCTCCTATACTCAAATCCTTTTGCAATATCATTGCGCAACGCCACGCGCTAGGCATACCCCGTCAAGACGCTGCGTACGACCGCAATGCGCCTGCGTGCCAACAGGCCGTTGGCGCGCGAAGAATTCGGACACTGTCAGATTTTCGGAGCCCCGCGCGATGTCGGGACCAGCCCGTGCTTCTAAGTGGGACCGGCACCGTGCGGCCATACGGTGCCCGTACGCCTCAAGCGACCACAGTTGGTCGCACCAAACGCATGCAAGTGGGACAGGCCCTTAATTCTCCCACTACGAATTGTGAACCTATGACAGTGAGATCATTTCTGGGGGGGAGATGGAAGGTGTACAGGCTGGACGCATTGAACTCCAACAGAGCCAACATCTGTGTTCTGGTGGGGAGGGAAGCTGGGACTCACTTCTCTCCATCACCCCTGACACCAGTACCAATCAAGAATCTATCTCTGCCTTAAAATCTTCATTGACTTGGCCTCCACAGGGGTGTGCAACAATGAATTCCGCAGATTCACTACCCTCTGACAATGCTGCTGCTGCTGTTGATGATGAGGAATGATGCCTGGTCAACTGGTTCAGACACCGAGTCCGAAAACATTGGCTATTTCCCTTTCCAAAGACCTGCTGACATCTACTGTGCCTGCTAATGATTTAATGCCAGAAGAGAAATTACTGGGCCCACACGTTATTGAGCATCACCATTTAGCTATAAACACCATTATTTCTTTTTTCTTTTTGATGGGGACCATTTCACTCATCTCTGCATTACATTTGACTTACAATGACAGTATCTAGCCTGCTAACTGTTTAACCAAATCTTCAGCGCTCCTTTTTAGATTTCTCTATTCTCAGTTCGACATAATTGGAGAGTTTAAATTCTCATTGTTCTGCAGAATCTAAATTATAAATACATTAGAAACAGTAACTCATCCCCACCCTGTGGCAGTCAACAGGGCATTTCCACCAAACCTTGACTTTGTTCCCCAGACCAGGGTGCCTGTTCCTCGATGCTCTCCTCCATTTTATATTCATACTACGTTTGGCCTTGGGTCCTGCACTTTAATTAGTAATCCCTCATGTGGAACTTTATTAAATGGCTTTTGAAAGTCTGAATGTTGACTGTTGCTAACTAGATTGTTCTACGGATAAGCCTCAGGTTTATTCTAAGCAGTGGAATTGTGGTAAAAGCTAATTGAAACTGTTTGTTCTTGTCATTGTATTAAAGCATTCCACCACAGCAGTCTATGTCTAATCCAATGATCATTTCTATTTACTCATTATGATTAATGCTCTTGCAATTCTTCTTCTAAATCTCAAGAATATGGAAGTAAAAGTAGTGACTTCTGTGAATTTATTGGTATTAAGACTCATCTTGTCTGCCCAGAATGTCCTTGAGTTTTATTTAGTCCTTAATTATAACATGTTGTTTTGCACCCTCTTTGAAAATACTTAAATTCTATAATATCCCCAGTTTCAAACTCGTTATTTATCTTTAGGCTTCCATACATCTTCTCTCTGTCATTTCTTCTGCCATAGCAGTACCACGGGAGGCACGATGGTGCAGAGGCAGACTTGTTGCCATACAGCCCCTGAGACCCGGGTTTGATCCTGACTACATGTGCCGTCTGTATGGAGTTTGTACGTTCTCCCCGTGACCTGCGTGGGTTTTCTCCGAGATCTCCGGTTTCCTCCCACACTCCAAATATGTACAGGTTTGTAGGTTCATTGGCTTGGTTTAATTGTAAATTGTCCCGAGTTTCTGTAGGATAACGTTAGTGTGTGGAGATCGCTGGGCAGCGAGGATTCAGTGGCCAAAGGGCCTGTTTCCACAATGTATCTCTAAACCAAACTAAACTTTTCCGGAGAGACGCGAGATTGCAGATGCAGAGATCGTGAGCCAAAACCAGATGGCTGGAGGAACTCAACGGGTCAGGCAGCATCTGTGGAGGGAATTGGACAGGTGTTGTTTTGGGTTGAGACTCATGATCTTCTTCAGACTGATGGAGTAGAGGGGAGGCAGCTGGGAGAAAGAGGTGAGAGTAAGGGATGTGGGGAGAGATGGCAAGTGAAGGGGGTTGTTTGCAGATGAGTGGGGAAGTGCAAGGTGGAGATAGCAACCAAAGCTGGAGGTTCTAGGTGGAGGGGACAATAGGGTGTAGGCAGTGGAACTGATAAGAAAGGAAGTTGGGAGTCGAAATGTGGAACCAGAGAAAAGAATATTAATGTACTGTAGGTTGAAGGAAATTTGGCAGAGATAACTGGGAAACCCGGGGTAGGAAGCGTGTGTGATGCGTGGAATGGAGTGGAATACTTTATTGTCATATGTGACGAGGCATAATGAAATTCTTTGTTTGCATACCCAATGTATACAAATAGCGGCACTGACAAAATTACAAAGTATGCCGGCTCCTCCATTATTCTCCCCACTTCCCCCCCCCCCCACGCCAGATCCTCCATTGTCCACTCATTGTCCAGTAGGGGGGGAATCACTGGGAGATGGTGGCCAAAGGGAGTGGGAATAGAGATGTGCATGAGATGAGGGAAGGCAGGGCAGATGGGAAAGTGGGAGGGAATCTTGGTGAATTCCATGATTCAAGTAGGATATGAAGCCGCTGGCTCCACCGCCAGCGGCTCGAAGGCGAACCCACCGCCGTCCGCTCCCCACTCCCCGCGGTCTCCCGAGCGGGTTCTCCACCAATATGAAGCCGCTGGTTCTACCGCCAGCGGCTCCAAGGTGAATTTGCCGTCGCTCGCTACCCGCATTCCGTGGTTCCGAGCGCCTAGGTCCGTGGGCGGGATTCCCCGTGACTGGGGTTCCCTGAATTTCGAGACTGGGGTTTCCCCTCCGTCCCGACTTAGCCCCGGACTTTTAGCAGGACCTCTAAGTAAAGGTTCGTGCAAGAAGATTTAACCTGAACATTTTTTTAAATACTTACCTCAGGTCTGTTGCTGGCAGGAGAATCACGTTCACCCTGCCAGTCGTCATGCAATGCGATAGACGATATGACACGCATGCGTACTGGGCGGGGTCTTCACGTAGTTACTCACGTGACTCCGAAGTGAAATACAAGGTGCCTCTTCTACCAATTTGCCCGAGGCCACACTATGGCAGTGGAAGAGGCCAAAGACAAATAGCTAGACATGGGAATGGGAAAAATGAATTGAACAGGCCAGCATCAAGGAACTCCGGCTGGTCCTTGTGAATAGGATAGGAGGCAAGGAATACTTTATTGCCACATGTGACTAAGCGCAGTGAGATTCTTTACTTGCATACACAGCGTATACAAACAGCAGCCACCTACAGCGCTGACACAGTTACAAAGCATGCCGGCTCGCCCTTTTGTCATCCCATCCTTTTAGCTATAAATAACTGATGAAATAGTGAAGCCCCAAAATGGATCATTCCAGGGCCTCACTAATTAGTTTGTTCATGTTACTGTGTACAACTGCACAGTCAATGACATTCAGTATTTTACAAGGGATCTTATCAAATATTCTCAGCCCACATTAAAAAAAATCCATGCTCCGTAGGTCAACTCGTAAAGGGACGGCGCGCTGGTGATCCGAAAGAGGTGATGGCTGAACGTAAAGTTATTAGACAGTATACAATGGTGCCAAAAATCAGGCAAATATTACGTGGGCTGTTTCCATGCATGGGGTAATTAATCACGGATTGTCTTTAAGTTTGGCAATAATTGCACTGATCAGTATGTAAAAAAATGTATTTTGTTTAATTTAGTTTAGAAATACAGTGCGGAAATAGGCCCTTCGGCCCATTAACTCCTTGCTAACCAGCATTCCTTGCACACGTAACACTATCCTACACACACGAAGGACAATTTTACATTGATACCAAGCCAATTAACCTACAAACCTGTACGTCTTTAGCGTGTGGGAGGAAACCGAAGGTCTCGGTGAAGTCCCACGCAGGTCACTGGTAGAACGTATAAACTCCATACAGACAGCACCCATAGTCAGGATAGAACCCGGGTCTCTGGCGCTGTGAGGCAGTAACACTAACGCTATGCCACCATGCCGCCCTTTGGTACATGTGACAATATAACAACCATTGAAAGTCATATTCCATCAAGATGCACCAACAGTCAGTGTCAAACAATTGCCAATATCTTTAAATAATGCTGGATAGAGTCTTGCCATTTCATCTTGGCTGTGCCAGGTTAAGGGTAGTGGAGAGAGGGGCACTGGATGGAGTGTGGCCTTCAGTCTTTCTGTGTCGGTTTCTGTTTTTACTGGGATCATTTTTCTTCCTCCAATCTCCCCCCCATGTATCTGCTTGAATTAATTTACCATCACTGTTTTAATATTCCACACAAATTGGTTTTGTTTTTAGTTTAGCATGGAAACAGGGCCTTCGGCCCACCGAGTCCACGCCGACCAGCGATCCCTGGGGGTGGGAGATTGCAACCTTCCCGTGGTCCGCCCTGTTTCGACAAATGCAATCAACCCGGCGTGCACAATCAAATAGATCAAATAGAACAACTTTAGGCTGTGCACGCCATACGCAAGAAGAAGAAGGAGAGATCCCCGCACGCTAACACTGTCCTACACACACACAAGGGTCAATTTATAATGATACCAAGTCAATTAAGCTCCAAACATGCATGTCTTTGAAATGAAGGAGGAAATCAGAAATCCTGGACAAAACCCACACAGGTCACAGGGAGAATGTACAAACTCCGTACAGGAAGCACTCATAGTCAGGATCGAACCCGGGTCTCTGGCGCTGTAGAACAGCAACTCCACCACTGCACCACCATACCATCCCGATTACTTGATTAAAGAACAACCCAAATTTGAGTATAGGAGCAGGGAGGTTCTACTGCAGTTGTACAGGGTCTTGGTGAGACCACACCTGGAGTATTACATACAGTTTTGGTCTCCAAATCTGAGGAAGGACATTATTGCCATAGAGGGAGTGCAGAGAAGGTTCACCAGACTGATTCCTGGGATGTCAGGACTGTCTTATGAAGAAAGACTGGATAGACTTAGTTTATACTCTCTAGAATTTAGGAGATTGATAGGGGATCTTATAGAAACTTACAAAATTCTTAAGGGGTTGGACAGGCTAGATGCAGGAAGATTGCTCACGATGTTGGGGAAGTCCAGGACAAGGAGTCACAGCTTAAGGATAAGGGGGAAATCCTTTAAAACCGAGATGAGAAGAACTTTTTTCACACAGAGAGTGGTGAGTCTCTGGAACTCTCTGCCGCATAGGGTAGTCGAGGCCAGTTCATTGGCTATATTTAAGAGGGAGTTAGATGTGGCCCTTGTGGCTAAGGGGATCAGAGGGTATGGAGAGAAGGCAGGTACAGGATACTGAGTTGGATGATCAGCCATGATCATATTGAATGGTGGTGCAGGCTCGAAGGGCCAAATGGCCTCTACTCCTGCACCTAATTTCTATGTTTCTATGTTTCTATGAAACATCGTAAAAAAAAATAATTCTGATAACAGTTCCCATTATTGATGGGGACGTCCAGGTTCAGGAACAGCTTGTTCCCTACAGTCATCAGGCTATTAAACACAACAACAAATAAGCTGTGAACTACAACTGACTATTATTATTATTGCACCATATTTGTTTATTTATTTAGTATGTGTGCATGTGTATATATACACACACTGAACTTTTTTATCCCGTTATGTATTATGTTTACATATTCTGTTGTGCTGCAGCAAGTACGCGTTTCGTTGTACTATCTGGGACACATGACAATAAAACACTCTTGACTTGGTTTTGTCAACAGATTACCAGCTATTTAATCGGATCTTTAATTCATATTATTGAACGTCTCATTTCACAAATGCGGGTCATAAGTGTCTTTCTAGCGGCTTCAGGTTTGATGCAGCATGGTTTTTCAGCTAGGAGTCCTCAATCACTGAGTCACACCAGGACAACAGGCGATGTGCTCCCTCTGTCTCTTCTGTATTTTCCTTAAAAGCTTTAGCTTTTTTTTTGCCTGGTCTTTCCAGCATGTACGATATCCGAGGCAAAAATCCTCTGCAACCACCATTTCCTTGTGACCTACATACAGTGAACATGCCGTTCCCTGTGGCATTCCAGCTCATTATTTTCTCTCAGAATAATGTTTCCTTCTGAGTCCTTATAAAAGTGAATGGAATCAATTTGTTGCAAGAATACAATGTATATCTTGCCTTCCCAATCTATCTTCCTCCTATATTTAAATGTACAATCTGTACAACAATGACAGTTTTCTACCTACAAAGACTTTAAATTACGTACATCTGGTTACGGTGGATGCTTACTTTATTTCTCACTCAAGGTAGCAATGTTACAAAATTTTGAGATTTAAAAAATCAAGTCTGCAATTTATCCCATCGGATAAAGCATAAAAAGAAGTTTAATTTGACACCTAATTCATTTTCATATCTTCAGTATTAAAAAATGTTATGGCCATTTTCATACTCGGAAATTAGCATCTTGTTCCCTATTGCTTTTCCATTGACTTAACACAAAAGCTGTGATCGAGGACAGCCAAAAGCCCATAACTTTCTTAAAAATTAAGAGAACTTAAAGAAATTTTCAGTTATTATAGATTGAAGCATTCTGAAACAAATATGAAACAATCTTACTTGGATGACCTGAAATTAAAGCATATAATTAGTTAGTGGCCTAATTGTAGCTCATTACAAAATTAAATTACTAGATCTAAACATCTATCAATTTCTTAAGAATAGATTAACATTTTTAAATAGCCTAAGTGGCCAAATAACATTCACACAAAAATTCACAATATCATAACAGTTTTTAAATCTCATTGTCATGAATTTATAGGCCAAATGGAGGAATTTAATGTTTAATTCCAGGAAATTAAGGCAATTTTAATAATCTTGCGAGGGGGTTTTTATGGAAAGCAATCGATTGGAACGTTGCGGTTTGCAGTGAATTTGAACCCCATATCAGCAGGAAAAACACTACCGGTTCATAATCACATTTTCGCCAATTAAATTTGTATTAAAGTCATCCTAAGAAGCAAGTTTATATGTAAAATACACGACTTACCTGATGTTTTGTCCCATACGTGAGATCCGTCCCGTTGTCGACGTTGATGGCGTTAGAAGTAGCTTTTTATTTTACTCCAGCAATTAAATTGTCCCGCGGTTTTTGTTTTAAACTTCCGAGAACGGAAGTCGGAACGATTTTTCAGCATCAGGTAGTCGCCCTGAGAAAATTCGACTTGGACAGGCAGGAGAAAACGGCATTTTAATCCAGCCTCCTCCTCAAAGGCGCCAAAGTCGCGCACTCGGCCATTGGCAGAACTGCAGCGCCGCTGAATAATAATAATATAATAATAATAATAATATTTATTTATATAGCACTTTTCAACAAAACCAGTATTTGAACCAAAGTGCTTTACAGAGATTGATTAAAATAATTGAACAGATCAATGCAATAAATCCATACAAATCAAAAAAAGAGAAAAAAGAGAAAAAGAAAAAAGACACAGAACAGTACACTATAGAAATCAACATGAAACGTCCCCCCACAGCAGAATTCACTGTGAGGGAAGGCACCAAAAATATCCAGTTCTCCCCCTCATAGTCCACCCGAGGTCGGGGCCTATATCTGGCCTCCTCAGCCAGCCCGGTGTCTTCAGGCCCTCTTGCCGTGAAGCTGGATCATCGGCGTCGGTGAACATCCATCAGCGGCTTGGACTGAAGCGGCCGCTTCCCCCCCGAAGACTGCAACGACCAAAGTTCACAGGCCGCGCCGGCCGAACCCCCGACACTGGCGATCTCGGATCCCAGGCTCCGCGGTGCCGTCAACGGTCACAGTGCCCCGGAGATTACCGCAAGGCGACCTGGTAAGGCATCGCCCGCTCCTTGTAGATGTCCCAGCATCTACACCGCCGTCGAAGCTGCAGTCCCCGCAGGAAACGCTGCTCCAGCGCTGCTCCAGTTCGACTAGGCCGCACAGAGAGGACGAAGATGCGGTTCGGAGAAAAACCGCATCTCCGACCAGGTAGGACTGGGGTTAAAAATAATTTCCCCCTTCCCCTCCCCCACCCACCACATAAAATAAGACCTCCAATAAACACCTGATATGAACAGGACTAAAAATAAAAATAAATAAGGGTGAAAGGACGGACAGCAGGAGGAGCGGCCATACACAACGGCGCATCACCCCCGCTGTCCGCCATCTGAAGGTAGGTATTGTAACACACCTACTCAAGGGCCACAGTTTTATTAGCATTTAATTTCTCAATTATTATGTACCCTAATATCTTCTGGAATCTGATCCATTTGCTCAGATTTATTACGTTTCTGTATTTAGTGCCAAATCTTCACAAGGATGTTGCCAGGACACAAGGGACCGAGCAAGAGGGAGAGGTTGAGCAGGCTGAGACCTTTCCCCTTGCAACGCACGAGGATGATGGGTGATCTTATAGAAGTCTACAAGACCATGAACAAGGGGTCACAGTTTAAGGATAAGGGGGAAATATTTTAGGACCGAGATGAGGAATACATTTTTCACACAGAGAGTGGTGAATCTCTGGAATTCTCTCCCGCAGAAGGTAGTTGAGGCCAGTTCATTGGCTATATTTTAAGAGGGAGTTAGATGTGGCCCTTGTGGCTAAAGGGATCAGGAGATATGGAGAGAAGGCAGTTATGGGATACTGAGTTGGATGATCAGCCATGATCATATTGAATGGCGGTGCAGGCTCGAAGGGCCGAATGGCCTACTCCTGCACCTATTTTCTATGTTTCTATGTTTCTATGAGATAAATAGATCAGATAAATACACAGGGTCTCTTGCCCAGAGTAGGGGAATCGAGAACTAGAGAACAAAGGTTTAAGATGGGAGGGGGGAAAGATTTAATAGGAACCTGAGGGGTCACTTTTTCACACAAAGGGTGGTGGGTTTATGGAATGAGCTGCCAGGGAAGGTAGTTGAGGCTGGGACTATCACAATGTTTAAGATACATTTAGACAGGTACATGAATAGGACAGGTTTAGAAGGATATGGGACAAACGCAGGCAGGTGGGACTGGTGTAGATGGGACATGTTGACCAGTGTGGACAGGTTGGGCCAAAGGGCCTGTTTCCACACTGTGTAACTGTATGACTATGAATCCATCATGACTTTCCATTCAAAGATCTCAGACTTACTACATACACTGACCCTCTTGTTCTGCTCTGTGCTTCTCCACCGCCTAGTCTGGGGCCACGGAAATAAATCAGGCTGAACCTGATAAAAGTAAGGCACAAAATGCTGGAGTAACTCAGCTGAACAGGCAGTGTCTATGGAGAGAAGGAATGGATGATATTTCAGGTCTAGTCCCTTCTTCGGAATGAAGAAATGCCATCTGAAGCAGCTCCAGAGATGCTGCCTGCCCCGCTGAGTTACTCCAGCATTGTGTGTCTATCTTCTGTGTAAACCAGCATCTGCAGTTCCTTCCTACACACTGTTAAAAGTAAATGTGCACCTGCAGCAGGAACACCTCATTATTCCTGGAAATCCGTCCTTGGCTTAGAAGTTCCACCCGTGTAAATAGCATGGCCATTTGCCTCCAGTTAAACATTTCCTTTGCTTCATTGTCTGTGCTATTTACTTTTCAACGTCCCTCCGTCAATTGAATAAATATCCGCACATAGAACGATGGATTTCAATTAAAATGCTGCTCTCACCATCACACGTATATAATAACTACTACTCATGGATCAAGAAAAACAGACGAGAAAAATGTTTAGGTTGCAAAATATCAATATCAGTTCATTCACTTATTAATCTCTCAAAGGAAGAATGTTGCCATTGATTGACTACGCCTGACATCTGTGTACACATCCTACTTTCCCTGTATGCAACCAAAGAATTTGATTTCACAGATGATTGAATCAATGGCTGTTTAATGATTTCTATTTTGAGGCAAATGCACAGATTCCCTCTGAAGAAACTACGGGCCAGAGGTTGTAACGTGCCTGAATATTGAATCAGCGCGGAACAAGGGGACCAGCTCCAGTATTTCCTGCAAGCTCACCGACAGTGATGTCCACGATGCAGAATGCCTGAGAATAGCCTTGGACACTCAGCCATCCGTAACCCACACCATTGGAAAGAGTGCAGAGAGGTGAGAGTATGAAGGGAGAAGAGGGTTTTCCATCAGAGGTTATGGGGAGAAGGCAGGAAAATTATGTTAGATCAGCCATGATTGAATGGTGGAGTAGACTTGTTGGGCCGAATGGCTTAATTTTGCTCCCAGAATTTATGAGATTAGGGGGGGGGGGGGGGGGGGGGGGGGGGGAAACAGAGGATGAGGTTGGAAGACTAGGTTGAGGAGTTGAGGGGCTGAAGAGGATTGGGGGGAGGGGGAAGGGGAGGACATTTGGAGAGGGAATAATGGGTTGTGAGAAAGGAGAAAAAAATAATTTGGTGGATAAAGAGAGGAGTTGGGGCTGAGAGACAGAGTAAGAGGATAAGGGGTTTTGAAAAAAATCGAGTGGGGAGAGAAAAAATTGTTGGAACGAGGGAATGGGAGGATTGAGGAGGGGTGAGAGTTATTGAGAGAGGAAAGAAAGGAAGGGGAGAAAGAGAGAGGGGGACTGAGACAGAGAGAGGAACAGAGGAAGAGTAGAGGGATTGAAGAAGGGGCCAAATAGAAGGGATTGAGGGTGAGATGGGAGGGATTGGGGTTAAAATGATTGTAAGGAAGTGAGGATTGGGAGTAAAGGAGGGAGAGAGGGAGTTCAGTGGGACAGGGAATATTGTGCAGAAAGAGGGAGTGAGGATTGATGGAAAGGAAGAGGATTAATGGGAGAGAAAGTGAGAGAGAGGATTCAGGGCCATTGTGTGAGACGATCATGGTGGGGAGAGTATTGAGGATGAATCAGGAGATGAGCATTGGGGAATGTACAAGATACAAGATACAAGATACATTTAATTGTCATTTGGACCCCTTGAGGTCCAAACGAAATGACGTTTCTGCAGCCATACATTACAAACAAATAGACCCAAGACACAACATAATTTACATAAACATCCATCACATCGCTGTGATGGAAGGCCAAATAAACTTATCTCTCCACTGCACTCCCCCCCCCTCCCCATGTCAGAGTCAAAGTCAAAGCCCCCGGCTGGCGATGGCGATTGTCCCGCGGCCATTAAAGCCACGCCGGGTGGTGCGAGGTTGCACACCGGGTCTTGGTGTTAGAGCCCCCGGTGTGCGCTCGCAGAGTCCCGCAGCCATTCCAAGCCGCGCGGGGCAGTGATGTAGGCCCCGCTCCAGGAGCGGGGCCTACATCACTGTATGAATGGGTGTAGAATAAGTTGGGAATTCTACTATAGGACATGTCAGGAAGAGAATCTTGAGAAGTTATCAGAGTGTCTGAGGAAGTCTCAGTGAGGAGTTGGTGGACGAAGTCTATTGAGTGAGTGCAGCGTAGGTTTACAAGGTTAATTCCCGGGATGGCGGGACTGTCATATGCTTAGAGAATGGAGCGGCTGGGCTTGTACACTCTGGAGTTTAGAAGCATGAGAGGGAATTTCATAGAAACATATAAAATTATTAAGGGTTTGGACATGCTAGAGGCAGGAAACATGGTCCCAATGTTGGGGAGTCCAGAACCAGGGTCCACAGTTTAATAATAAGGGGTAGGCCATTTAGAACGGAGACGAGGAAACACTTTTTCTCACAGAGAGTGGTGAGTCTGTGGAATTCTCTGCCTCAGAGGGCGGTGGAGGCCGGTTCTCTGGATACTTTCAAGAGAGAGCTAGATAGCGCTCTAAAAATAGCGGAGTCAGGGGACATGGGGAGAAGGCAGGAACGGGGTCCAAATTGGGGATGATCAGCCATGATCAGATTGAATGGCGGTGCTGGCTCGAGGGGCCGAATGGCCTACTCTTGCACCTAATGTCTATTGTCTATTGAAAGCATTTAGAGAAGAGTTGGAATAGCCATGCTGCTGGGCACAACCCAGGCAAGATCGGACAACAGTCTTGAACCTTTGAATCAGGCCCGCTTCACCGTGGTGGGGGGGGAGGGGCATGTGCTTTTCACACATCTCAACCTGATAGTAGGTTTACATGAACAGTGTTATAACAAGGACTGGAAGGCAGAATACCATCCCTGCATCCTCTCAGCTGGATCTCATCGCCCATGGACAGCCCAGGACAAAAAACCCAGGAACGTGTTGTCAGCATGCTGAGAACCAAGAAGGATTTTGATCAAATCCTAAACAATAATGCACAAAAACAGAATCCAATATTAGAATTTCAAAGGTACACAAAAAAGCTGGAGAAACTCAGCGGGTGCAGCAGCATCTATGGAGCGAAGGAAATAGGCAACGTTTCGGGCCGAAACCCTTCTTCAGACTGATCGGGGGCGGGGGTGGGCGGGGACAAGAAAGCAAAAAGGAGGAGGAGCCCGAAGGCTGGGGGATGGGAGGAGACAGCAGGGGGGCTGAGGAAGGGGAGGAGACAGCAAGGACTAACAAAATTGGGAGAATTCGATGTTCATGCCCCCAGGGTGCAGACTCCCCAAACGGAATATGAGGTGCTGTTCTTCCAATTTCCGGTGCTGCTCGCTGTGGCCATGGAGGAGACCCAGGACAGAGAGGTCGGAGACGGAGTGGGAGGGGGAGTTGAAGTGCTGAGCCACCGGGAGGTGAGCTTGGTTATTGCGGACCGAGCGGAGGTGTTCGGCGAAACGATCGCCCAATCTCCGCTTGGTCTCACCGATATAGATCTGCTGACATCTAGAGCAGCGGACACAATAGATGAGGTTGGAAGAGATGCAGGTAAACCTCTGTCGCACCTGGAACGATTGCTTGGGTCCTTGAACGGAGTCGAGGGGGGAGGTAAAGGGACAAGTGTTGCATCTCTTGCGGTTGCAAGGGAAAGTGTCCGGGGAGGGGGTGGACCGAGAGGGAAGGGAAGAATTGACAAGGGAGTTATGGAGGGAGCGGTCTTTGCGGAAGGCAGATATGGGGGGAGATGGGAAGATGTGGCGAGTGGTGGGGTTACGTTGGAGGTGGTGAAACTGATGGAGGATTACTTTTTGTATGTGACGGCTGGTGGGGTGAAAGGTGAGGACTAGGGGGACTCGGCCCTTGTTGCGAGTGGGGGGATGGGGAGAGAGAGCAGTGTTGCGGGGTATGGAAGAGACCCTGGTGCGAGCCTCATTTATGGTGGAGGAGGGGAACCCCCGTTCCGTGAATAATGAGGACATTTCAGATTGTCCTGGTGTGGAACGCCTCATCCGTGGAGCAGATGCGGCGTAGACGGAGGAATTGGGAGTAGGTGATGGAGTCCTTACAGGAAGCAGGGTGGGAAGAAGTGTAGTCCAGATAGCCATGGGAGTCAGTGGGTTTATAGTGTATGTCGGTCAGAAGTCTATCACCTGCAATGGAGATAGTGAGGTCAAGGAATGGTAGGGAAGTGTCGGAAATGGTCCAGGTGTATTTGAGTGCCATCCCCCCACTCGCAACAAGGGCCGAGTCCCCCTAGTCCTCACCTTTCACCCCACCAGCCGTCACATACAAAAAGTAATCCTCCGTCAGTTTCGCCACCTCCAACGTGACCCCACTACTCGCCACATCTTCCCATCTCCCCCCATATCTGCCTTCCGCAAAGACCGCTCCCTCCATAGCTCCCTTGTCAATTCTTCCCTTCCCTCTCGTACCACCCCCTCCCCGGGCACTTTCCCTTGCAACCGCAAGAGATGCAACACTTGTCCCTTTACCTCCCCCCTCGACTCCGTTCAAGGACCCAAGCAGTCGTTCTAGGTGCGACAGAGGTTTACCTGCATCTCTTCCAACCTCATCTATTGCGTCCGCTGCTCTAGATGTCAGCAGATCTATATCGGTGAGACCAAGCGGAGGTTGGGCGATCGTTTCGCCGAACACCTCCGCTCGGTCCGCAATAACCAAGCTGACCTCCCGGTGGCTCAGCGCTTCAACTCCCCCTCCCACTCCGTCTCCGACCTCTCTATACTGGGTCTCCTCCATGGCCACAGCGAGCAGCACCGGAAATTGGAGGAACAGCACCTCATATTCCGTTTGGGGAGTCTGCATCCTGGGGGCATGAACATCGAATTCTCCCAATTTTGTTAGTCCTTGCTGTCTCCTCCCCCTTCCTCAGCTCCCCTGCTGTCTCCTCCCATCCCCCAACCTTCGGGCTCCTCCTCCTTTTCCCTTTCTTGTCCCCGCCCACCCCCGCCCCCGATCAGTCTGAAGAAGGGTTTCGGCCCGAAACGTTGCCTATTTCCTTCGCTCCATAGATGCTGCTGCACCCGCTGAGTTTCTCCAGCTTTTTTGTGTACCTTTGATTCTCCAGCATCTGCAGTTCCTTCTTAAACATTAGAATTTCAAAACCTGACTGTGTGATAAGCTCTCTAACTTTGATATTACTTCAGATTAAACACATACAGGAGGCCTGAAGGGATTATGCATCTGAGCTGCATACAAATATATCCAGGGAATTAATTCTTGTAGCAATAGGAGTCAGGGAACCTATTCTCTCTTTAATGTCTTGTTTATTGTATGCAAGAAAGCTTGTACTTCCACAACTCTGTGGGGACCTACTAGTTAAACTGGTCTCAATCTATTGCCGTGTTTCCGTTTTCCTCAGGCAAAGTCTTTGATGTTCTTTCTCCGACACAGCTGTACATATTTTACCGCTGCCTATTAATTTCTTCGGCTTAAGTAACTCAGGAGAGAAGGGGAAATAAAATAGAAACATGGGAAATGAAAAGCAGAGCCCAATAAAAGAGATGGATTATGCTACACTATATTATATTCCAGAACAACGGGTCACAGTTTAAGGATAAGGGGGAAATCTTTTAGGACCGAGATGAGGAAAACATTTTTCACACACACAGAGTGGTGAATCTCTGGAATTCTCTGCCACAGAAGGTAGTTGAGGCCACAGTTCATTGGTTATATTTAAGAGGGAGTTAGATGTGGCCCTTGGGGCAAAAGGGATCAGGGGGTATCAGATTCAGATTCAGATTCAGATTCAATTTTAATTGTCAGTGTCAGTGTACAGTATAGAGACAACAAAATGCATTTAGCATCTCCCTGGAAGAGCAACATAGCAAATGATTTGAATAAATAATAATAAGTGTCCGGGGGGGGGTGGTGATTGGCAGTCACCGAGGTACGTTGTTGAGTAGAGTGACAGCCGCCGGGAAGAAGCTGTTCCTCGACCTGCTGGTTCGGCAACGGAGAGACCTGTAGCGCCTCCCGGATGGTAGGAGGGTAAACAGTCCATGGTTGGGGTGAGAGCAGTCCTTGGCGATGCTGAGCGCCCTCTGCAGACAAGGCTTGCTTTGGACTTTGGGTATGGAGAGAAGGCAGGTACAGGATACTGAGTTGGATGATCAGGCAATGGCGGTGAAGGGCTGAATGGCTTACTCCTGCACCTATTTTCTATGTTTCTATTATATATGCATATTGTTGATGACATGAGAGACTTGACTTGACAACATATTGACTTGTACGATCATCTAGACAATGGGGTCAAGGAAAGAGCGTTCATGTTGCGTGGCCATGTTTCCACTAATCTTTCCGCCACCACGTATAAAAGGCACAAGTAGCAACCAGGCAGACACCATTGTATGCAGCTGCCGAGAAGTGTGTTCAGCTCCAGCTGACCAACTTCTAATCTTCTGTGTAGACTCGATAAGAAGAAGATCTAGACATAGAAACATAAAAACATAGAAAATAGGTGCAGGAGTAGGCCATTCAGCCCTTTGAGCCTGCACCACCATTCAATATGATCATGGCTGATCCTATTCCTGCCTTCTCTCCATACCCCCTGATCCCTTTAGCCACAAGGGCCACATCTAACTCCCTCTTAAATATAGCCATTGAACTGACCTCAACTACCTTCTGTGGCAGAGAATTCCACAGATTCACCACTCTGTGTGAAAAATGTTTTCTTCATCTCGGTCCTAAAAGATTTCCCCCTTATCCTTAAACTGTGACCCCTTGTTCTGGACTTCCCCAACATCGGGAACAATCTTCCTGCATCTAGCCTGTCCAACCCCTTAAGAATTTTGTAAGTTTCTATAAGATCCCCCCTCAATCTTCTAAATTCTAGTGAGTACAAACCGAGTCTATCCAGTCTTTCGTCATATGAAAGTCCTGACATCCCAGGAATCAGTCTGGTGAACCTTCTCTGTACTCCCTCTATGGCAAGAATGTATTTCCTCTGATTAGGAGACCTAAACTGTACGCAATACTCCAGGTGTGGTCTCACCAAGACCCTGTACAACTGCAGTAGAACCTCCCTGCTCCTAGACTCAAATCCTTTTTATTTTATTGAACTTAATGAAATAAACTTAGAAACCTAAAGAATTTCTATATGTCATGATAAAATCAATCAGGTCACTTGCACTGGAGGAACTAGCCAAAAAGAAAACCCCCCAAAAAACTTTAATCCAAGTTTGGCAGAGCAGAAACGGTTTCAAGAATCAAAGGGCAAATCTTCTTAGACAAATTACATGTGGTTTTGTGGACTCTGTGTTCTACTCCATGAGGCAGAAGGAGTGTTGGGGAAAGAAATGATCTAGAAACGTGTGGTGGATTGTAGAGTGAATCGCCGGAACAAAATAACAAAGTCATTTGGTGAGATTGGGAAATGGGATCCAAAAGGAGAAGTGTTTAAGAAGGAACTGCAGATGGTGGAAAATCGAAGGGACACAAAAATGCTGGAGAAACTCAACGGGTGCAGCGGCATCTATGGAGCTCCATAGTCAAGTCAAGTCAAGTCAAGTTTATTTGTCACATACACATACGAGATGTGCAGTGAAATGAAAGTGGCAATGCTCGCGGACTTTAGATGCTGCTGCACCGGCTGAGTTTCTCCAGCATTTTTGTGTACCTTCCAAAAGGAGAAGGATGTGTTTAATAAACCAACGACAATATTACATGAATAATCATAGAATCAGAATAACAAAGCAGATCTAAAATCAAAATAAAATGAGCAAATTACAGGTCAACAATGGTGAGAGATTCATTTTTTAAATTAAATTGAATTTAAAGGATGCATCCATAAACAGGACAAGGTTAAACCAAGTTAAGGAGATCTCACAAAAGGGTGGGTATAATCAAGACAAAATGACTCCTGAGAGTAGTTTGCCTGGAGTTCCAGTGGAAACATCAGATCCTGCAGCACGGTGGTGCAGCGGTAGAGTTGATGCCTTACAGCGACAGAGACGTGGGGTCAATGTTTAGCCAAGGGAGTCGGTGGGTTTATAGTGGATGTCGGTCAATAGTCTATCACCTGTGATGGAGATAGTGAGGTCATGAAATGGTAGAGAAATGTCGGAAATGGTCGAGGTGTATTTGAATAGAAACATAGAAGTTAGGTGCAGGAGTAGGCCATTCGGCCCTTCGAGCCTGCACCGCCATTCAATATGATCATGGCTGATCATCCAACTCAGTATCCCGTACCTGCTGTCTCTCCATACCCCCTGATCCCCTTAGCCACAAGGGCCACATCTAACTCCCTCTTAAATATAGCCAATGAACTGGCCTCAACTACCCTCTGTGGCAGAGAGTTCCACAGATTCACCACTCTCTGTGTGAAAAAAGTTCTTCTCATCTCGGTTTTAAAGGATTTCCCCCTCATCCTTAAGCTGTGACCCCTGGTCCTGGACTTCCCTAACATCGGGAACAATCTTCCTGCATCTAGCCTGTCCAACCCCTTAAGAATTTTGTAAGTTTCTATAAGATCCCCTCTCAATCTCCTAAATTCTAGAGAGTATAAACCAAGTCTATCCAGTCTTTCTTCATAAGACAGTCCTGACATCCCAGGAATCAGTCTGGTGAACCGTCTCTGCACTCCCTCTATGGCAAGAATGTCTTTCCTCAGATTTGGAGACCAAAACTGTACGCAATACTCCAGTTGACCCTGTACAACTGCAGTAGAACCTCCCTGCTCCTATACTCAAATCCTTTTGCAATGGAAGCTAACATACCATCCGCCTTCCTTACTGCCTGCTGCACCTGCATGCCTACCTTCAATGACTGGTGTACCATGACACCCAGGTCTCGCTGCATCTCCCCCTTTCCCAATCGGCCACCATTTAGATAATAGTCTGCTTTCCCGTTTTTGCCACCAAAATGGATAACCTCACATTTATAACATCCGGAATGCCAGATGAAAGTTAGTCAGCGAGTTCTGTATGGGTGCAGGAGGTAGCACCAATGCAGTTATCGATATAGCGGAGATAGATTTCAGGGATAGGGCCACGGTACACCTCGAACAAGAATTCTTCGACGTACCCAACAAAGAGGCAGGCACAGCTAGGGCCCATGCGCGTGCCCATAGCTATGCCTTGTATCTGGAGGAAATGGGAGGAATCAAACGAAAAGTTATTAAGGGTAAGGACCAGCTCCGCTAGGCGGAGGAGAGTATCAGTAGATGGGGGTTGGTTGGTTCACCGGTCGAGGAAGAAACGGAAGGCTTTGAGACCCTCCTGGTGGGGGATGGAGGTGTGGAGTGACTGGAATCCATGGTGAAGATGAGGGAATGGGGGGGCCTAGAATGGACCTCCTCCATGGCCAGAGTGAGGACCACCATAAATTGGAGGAGCAGCACCTCATATTTCGCTTGGGTAGTTTACACCGCAGCGGCATGAACATTGACTTCTCTAATTTCAGGTAGTCCCTACTTTCTCCTCCCCTTCACAGCTCTCCCTCAGCCCACTGGCTCCACCACTTCCTTTCTTCTTCACCCCCACCCTCACATCAGTCTGAAGAAACGTTGCCTATCTCCTTCGCTCCATAGATGCTGCTGCACCCGCTGAGTTTCTCCAGCACTTTTGTTTACCTTCGATTTTCCAGCATCTGCAGTTCCTTCTTAAACAAAGTTATGCTGAACCTGTATTGTGGTTTACCTTAGTTAGACCACTCTTCATGCATGAACAGTAAATTCAATCCTTACTATCGTAATACAAAAAGGATATAGAGGCATAGAAACATAGACAATAGGTGCAGGAGTAGGCCATTCGGCCCTTCGAGCCAGCACCGCCATTCAATATGATCATGGCTGATCATCCAACTCAGTATCCTGTACCTGCCTTCTCTCCATACCCCCTGATCCCTTTAGCCACAAGGGCCACATCTAACTCCCTCTTAAATATAGCCAATGAACTGGCCTCAACTACTTTCTGTGGCAGAGAATTCCACAGATTCACCACTCTGTGTGAAAAATGTTTTCCTCATCTCGGTCCTAAAAGATTTCCCCCTTATCCTTAAACTGTGACCCCTTGTTCTGGACTTCCCCAACATCGGGAACAATCTTCCTGCATCTAGCCTGTCCAACCCCTTAAGAATTTTGTGAGTTTCTATAAGATCCCCCCTCAATCTTCTAAATTCTAGCGAGTACATGCCGAGTCTATCCAGTCTTTCTTCATATGAAAGTCCTGACATCCCAGGAATCAGTCTGGTATGTGGAATGGGGAAGGTGCAGTTAACATTTGGAAGGATGATCCCAGAAATATGTGCTTATGCACACGGGAATGATGAAGAAATTAGATCTTCTCTTGAGAATATTAATCCCTTTGAAATATGGCGACACGGTGGCATAGTAGTGGAACTACTGCCTTACAGCGCCAGAGGCCCGGGTGCAGCACGCTTGTCTGCACGGAGCTTTTACGTTCTTCTCTGTGAATTACATGGGTTTTATCTGAGATCTTTGGTTTCCTCCCACACTCCAAAAACGTACAGGTTTGCAGGTTAATTGGCTTGGTGTAAATGTAAACTTGTCCTTTGTGTGCATAGGGTAGTGTTAATGAGCGGGGATCGCTGATCGGTGTAGACTCGGTGGGCCGAGATCTATATATCTCTATAACTAAAAACGTAAACTAAATTATGAAAGCTTTTGATGGAGTGTGTGAAAAAAAGAGTGTTTCTGCTTGTGGGGAAGAGCATTATTAGAGCTGGCGAGAAATCCATAAGGGAATTCGTAAGTTCCTTCATGCACAGAGCGGTGAGTTTGTGCAATCACCATTAAGGAAGTAGATGAAGGGGAGGCTGGAAGTGAACGAGAGTGAAGGGAATAGAGGATAATGCTGATAGATTTAGATGAGGAACAGCAGTGGGAGGCTTAACTGAAACGTGAACATTGATATTTAGTTTAGTTTAGAGACACAGTGAGGGAGCAGGCCCTTCGGCCCATTGAGTCCGCGCCAACCAGCGATCCCCGCACGTTTAAACTATCCTACACACACTAGGGACAATTTTACCAAGCCAATTAACCTACAAACCTGTACTTCTTTGGAATGTGGGAGGAAACTTGGTTTATACTCTCTAGAATGTAGGAGATTGAGAGGGGATCTTATAGAAACTTACAAAATTCTTAAGGGGTTGGCCAGGCTAGATGCAGGAAGATTGTTCCCGATGTTGGGGAAGTCCAGGACAAGGGGTCACAGTTTAAGGATAAGGGGGAAATCCTTTAAAACCGAGATGAGAAGAACTTTTTTCACACAGAGAATGGTGAATCTCTGGAACTCTCTGCCACAGAGGGTAGTCGAGGCCACGGTTCATTGGCTATATTTAAGAGGGAGTTAGATGTGGCCCTTGTGGCTAAGGGGATCAGAGGGTATGGAGAGAAGGCAGGTACAGGATACTGAGTTGGATGATCAGCCATGATCATATTGAATGGTGGTGCAGGCTCGAAGGGCCGAATGGCCTATTCCTGCACCTAATTTCTATGTTTCTATGTTGCTATGAAACGGTAGCTCCTGGAGAAAACCAACGCAGGTCACGGGGAGAAGGTAAATAAACTCCGTATAGGCATCACCCATAGTCAGGATCAAACCCTGGTCTCCGGCACCATAGAGGGCCTGTCCCACTTTGGCTATTTTTTAGGTGACTACAGGTAACTGGGCTGTGTCCACATGATCGCCGGTGAGTCGCCTGTATGGTCGTGAGTCGTCTCCTCAGTTGCCCAAAGAATCGTAGCGTCTTTGTGATCATTGCTGGATTTTCAACATGTTGAAAGTTATTCGGAGACAGTCGGAGACGGTGGGTTTGGCGCCAATGTGCGTAGCTTGACTTCTCCTGATGATGGCGCTGTCGTAGTTGTCGCCAGGTTAACGTAGGTTGTCCCTGGTGCTGACTTCGTTTTTTGTTGTTGTTGTGAAGTATTGATTCT
Source organism: Leucoraja erinaceus (assembly GCF_028641065.1). NCBI lineage: Eukaryota > Metazoa > Chordata > Chondrichthyes > Rajiformes > Rajidae > Leucoraja > Leucoraja erinaceus. The sequence goes on from NC_073390.1 coordinate 53,596,159, forward strand.
ATTTCAAATTTTACATCGAAGGGGGGTCCAGTCGCTGTTTTTCTGGCGACCTGGTACGACTATGACAGTCACCGGCAGTTGTGTAAGTAGGACAGTCCTTTAAGGCAGCTAAGGCAGCAACCTCTGCGCTCTGTGCCACCCATGTTGACTGGGTTGTTTCAGGAAGTGCCAGAACAATTAATTCTCAATCCTTTATCCAATTGTCCTGAGGTCCTGATGGTTCCGCATCAGCTTGACCGGGTGCAGATTCCACACTCCTTTAAAGTCAACAGCGCCCTGTTTTATGTGATCACTTTAAACTCACCTGGCATACATCACCAGCGCTCCCTTTAAACTGGCACACAAGGGAATGCAGACGCTGCCGCTTGCCGTCCGTCCGTCCGGCTGCCTTTCTGCCTTTTGATTCGTTGACGGCTGCTCCTTCCTATCAGTTTCCAACACACTTCAATACAAAGTTGCAAGACAGGAACACTCTGAACTTTTCACCTCAATGGGATATCACACCAAGTGCTTCAACAGGAGGGGGAGGGCCAATTGGTATTGCAGGCAGGGTAGGTGCAATTGGAATTTTTTTTCAATCCACTGCTGAGGGAGGCAGGGGAGTGCTGGAATCTTACATTTGGGAACGGCTTCAATTCCGTTGGAGGAGACGGGTGCATGGTGGAATATTGGGTTGGGGGATCACACCATTGGGGGAGCAGACCCAACGGGTCTGCACTTGGTCTAGTTCCCTTTAAATCTCTTTGGTTTGCTAGTAAATAGTGTGATGTGTTAATACATTAAAACAAAAAGAATCGTAATTAGAATAACATTCAATAGTTCACAGAATTTGCTAGTGCGGCACATCTAGAAATCCCAAGCATGTCGGATCCATGGAGTTTTACTTGATCTGGTGGTAATGAAGGAGATCTTGCTCAAATAATGGGTTGGATGGGCACCATTGTGAACTACATTGCACCAAGAAAGAAGGAATAGAGCCAGTATGACCAAGATGTAACTGAAGATTAAAGAATGATGTAATTGAAGCTTAAATTACCTGAAAGAAGTTGGACATAGTTGAGGCAGGGACTTTAGCAACGCTTCAGAAACAGTTAGACAGGGAATGTAGACACAAAAAGCTGGAGTAACTCCACGGGCCAGGCAGCATCTCTGGAGAGAAGGAATTGGCGACGTTTCGGGTCGAGACCCTTCTTCAGCATTTTATGTCTACCTTCAATTTCAACCAGCGCCTGCAGTTGTTTCTTGCACAGTTAGACAGGGACATGGATATAACAGGTTTGGAAGGATATAGGCCAAACACAGGCAGGCAGGGGGGGGGGGGGGGGGGGGGGAGAGGGGAAGAGAGGGGGGGAGGGGGATATGGAGGGATGGGGAGACAGGGGAGTGGGCGGAGAGAGAGGGAGGGGGGAAGAGAGGAAAGGGGAGAGAGAGAGGGGGACAAGGGGGGGAAAGAGGAGGGGGGGAAAGAGGAGGGGGGGAAAGAGGAGGGGGGGAAAGAGGAGGGGGGAAAGAGGGATGGGGGAAAGAGTGGAGGGGGGGAAGAGAGGAGGGGGGAGAGGAGGGGGGAAAGAGGAGGGGGGAAAGAGGAGGGGGGGAAAGATGAGGGGGGAAGAGGGGAGGGGGGGTAAGGGAGGGAGGGGGTAAGAGGGGGGGAAGAGAGGAGGGGGAGAGGAGGGGGGGAAAGAGAGGAGGGGGGGAAAGAGGGGGGAGGAAGAGGAGGGGGGAAGAGGAGGGGGGGGAGAGGAGGGGGGGGGAAGAGGAGGGGGGAAAGGAGGAGGGGAAAGAGGAGGGGGGGAAGAGGAGGAGGGGAGCAGGATGGGCAGCTCACGGCCGGGCAGCTCACTGGGTGATGTCACTTCCAGCGCGCATGTTGAAAACGGCAGCACACAGAGCCATTGTGACGTCATCAGCCAAAGCCGCTCAGTTTTATTTTCAACGTTATTTCATTCTTGATCATTTTGATTAATAATGAGAGATAATGTATGAAATTTTCAGATAAGGCAACTTTTGACCACTTCAGAAATCTCTGTCGGAATACGTAAACATTTCACCGTTAGCGGGTCGTGTTTTCGAGAAGATGTGATCACACACAATCAAATAAACACACAAATCCACATACAAGATCAGAGTTTTATAGTAATAACTAGACCAAGTGCAGACCCGTTGGGTCTGCTCCCCCAATGGTGTGATCCCCCAACCCAATATTCCACCATGCACCCGTCTCCTCCAACGGAATTGAAGCCGTTCCCAAATGTAAGATTCCAGCACTCCCCTGCCTCCCTCAGCAGTGGATTGAAAAAAAATTCCAATTGCACCTACCCTGCCTGCTGCAGCAGTTCCAATTCCAATACCAATTGGCCCTCCCCCTCCTGTTGAAGCACTTGATGTGATATCCCATTGAGGTGAAAAGTTCAGAGTGTTCCTGTCTTGCAACTTTGTATTGAAGTGTGTTGGAAACTGATAGGAAGAAGCAGCCATCAACGAATCAAAAGGCAGAAAGGCAGCCGGACGGACGGACGGCAAGCGGCAGCCACAGAGTTTTATATAATAATAGAAGATAGATAGATGTGCAGGGCAAGTTTTTTTTTTACACAGAGAGTGATAGGTGCCTGGAATGTGCTGCCTATGTGGCAGCATTTATAAAATTGAACCACAATCAGATTGAAGCAGCAATCTCTGCACAAACAATCTAAATCAAATGACAAGCAAAGAGAAAGCAACATGAATGGGTGTTTATCAGACTGGAGGCAAATGTGCTGATGTGGCCCTCAAGCCTTTATGTTGGAATCACTGCTGCTGTTGATATTAATGACTTCTCCTTGCATTTGAATATCACATGACATTTGTAATTATGGGAAATTTCGAAGAGAGTAGCAAACGCATTAGGAGGACATATGGTTTTGTGAAATAGCAGATGCCCATCAAAAGAAACTGTGAGAAAAGTGAAGAGATTTAATTCAGTGGGGAATGTGTTTAAGTTACATTAAATGGTGTTATTTTGAATGATGTACAGGAAGAGCTTGTAGCGTGTTAACACTGTTGGGTTAAATATGGCAGGCCATCTTCAGATGATCGTTGGAGCCTTTTTCATTATTTATAGAGGTAATTAATATATAAAAAAACATGCATGTTCCGCCTACATGAGAACTGCAGTTTGACACTATTCCTGGATACCAGACAGTGACAAGGTTTAGCATGATAGTGCAGCAGTTAGCATGACCACCTCACAGCTCTACGCGATCTCCCGGTTGCCAAACACTTCAACTCAAAGATAGACCACTCCTGCTAAATGCAATGGGCTGACGTGTAGTATGCAACGGAGCGGAACATGGGCCTTTTTTCATCCATTTCAGTAACCCGACCCGACCCGCAGTGTAATCAACGTTGCGGGGGAACAGTTTGTGTTAATAAATTATAATTCTGAAAATGTGGGGAAGATTTTTCCCAAATAACTTTTATTTTTACGAGGATGTTTCCGTAACCAGCTTCCGTCTCCGCGCTAGTTATCTTTGCTCCTCTACGGGATCTTTGGAGCGGAGACGGAAGCCGGTTACGGAAATGGGGCTGAAAATTACCCATGAATCTGCCCATGACCGTACTAAGTCTTTTTTGTCGAGTGGACTATCTTGTTCGCTATAGGATCTGTGCTTCAACTCTCCTTCCCATTCCCACACTGACCTTTCTGTCCTGGGCCCCCTCCATTGTCAGAGTGAGATCAAACATAAATTGGATGAACAGCCCCTCATATTACACGTGGGCAGGTTACAACCTAGCGGTATGAATGCTGATTTCTCTAACTTCAAATAACCCTTGCATTTCCTCTCTCTCTGCTCATCCCCCTCCCTAGTGGTCCAACTAGATTCGCTGTTGTCCTGCTTAGTTTCACAGTTACACGCGTTAGTTTCACTCATTGTCATTTTCACCACAGCTAACAATGCACCATTGTGGGCTCGACCTTTCTTTGATCATCGTTGCTGGCGTTGATTTGTCCTTTTGCATACCTTTCACTCGTTTGTCTTTGTACCTCTTCATATCGTTAGTTTCCCTCTCCCCTGATTCCCAGTGTGAAGAGGGGTCTCGACCCAAAACATCACATATTTCTTTTCTCCAGAGATGCTGCCCGACCCACTGAGTTACTCCAGCATTTTGTGTCTATTGTGAGCTCTGGAGACCCCAGTACAATTCTGACCTTGGGCATTGTCTGCACAGAACCACAGGAGTTTCTAGTGGGTGTTCCATTCTTCAACCCACATCTCAAAGTTGCTAGTGAATAGAATGGATTACGGTATTACATAGTTGGCACCTAAAATTAGGTGCCACTGTACTGTTTTGTGCTGTATTAACTTCTTATAAAATAAACAAAAAAAAAAAAAAAAAAAAAAAAAAAAAGTTGCTAGTGATGACTGTAATTGTTGGGAACCATCAAAATGAATTAAAAGGGGGCAGGGGTGAAAGGATAAGGAGAATAAAATGAGGGAAGAAATGGAATGATGGGGTTGCTTTGTGTGGAGCCAGTGTACACTTCAGAGGCCGAATGGCCTCTTTTTCTTTCACAATGAGCCTACGATATGTAGTTTCTCTGGATCTGACAAATGGTGAGGTAGAGTACGGGAAAAGCTTTAGAGATGAGAGCATTTACGAATGTTTAACGACTACCAACATTAAGAGATATGAGGGACTGCAGATGCTGGTTTACTAAAAGACATCTCTGGCCTTTTTCCAACCATAGAAACATAGAAAAATAGGTGCAGGAGTAGGCCATTCGGCCCATCGAGCCAGCACCGCCATTCAATATGATCTAAAACCAGTACCCCGTTCCTGTCTTTCCCCATATCCCTTGACTCCTTTAGCCCTAGGACCATCTACCTATCTGACACCTCTCTAACTTGTATCCACCTATCACTTACCAGGCTTTGTCCTGATCCTCCTCTCGTTCAGTGTTCAATCCCACCCTCCCCCGACAATCTATCTGACGAAGGGTCCCACCCAAAACATCACCTAGCCATGTTCTCCGCAGATGCTGCCTGACCTGGTGAGTTTCTCCAGCTTTTTTCTTTGACATAAATCAGGGTCGTTCTTGCTGCATGGAAGGGGAGATTAAAACAGCAGAGTTCAAAATCTTGAAGGGCTTTGACAGAGTAGTGAAGATGATTTTTTTTCTAGTGAAGGAAGGGTCCATAAGGAATGAACACAGATCCAAAGCAATTGGTGAATCTATCAGAGTGAACATAAGGGAAAAAAAAAAATACATGTCACTTTCCAGTGATCGGGAACAGGTAGAAATGGTGGTCGAAGCAGATTCAAAAACTATCTTTCAAAGGAAAATTGATACAGACATTAAAAAAAATCAAAGGCTATAGAAAAGAGCAGAGTAGGATAATGGATATTCAAAGCCTGTAATGGTCCTAATGTCCTCTTTCTGTACTCCATCAGAGTCAGGCACATAATCAATAAAAAGTAATAGTATCTTCCAGCAAAGAGTAGATGAGGCAGCCAGCATCAGATATTATTGATGCCGATAGGTGAATAACATTTGCCTTGACTTAATTAAGTAAAAATGATCTGGCTCAGACTATTATCTAAATGAATAGCGATTGACACTGCTGGATGGATTCACCTGCAGCAGAATTCCTGTCCCAGCCTATCGCGGACTTAATCATTAGATAAACTTAACACTTCCATAAGTTCTTAACCTATATATCACCAGAGGTAGTTAAATAGTTAATGTGTCTCTGGCAGGAAACCGCTGGATTCAGTGAGTTTTCTGTGCATCTGCGGAAGTCTGAAACCACTGGCATTCCACTAGGCAGCACAGTGGCGCAGCGGTAGAGTTGCTGCCTTACAGCACCGGAGACCCGGGTTCGATCCTGACTATGGGTGCTGTTTGTACGGAATTGTATGTTCTCCCTGTGACCGAGTGGGTTTTCTTTGCGATCACTCCTACACCCCCAAGCCATACAGGTTCGCAGGTTAATTGGCTTGGTGTCAGTGTTATTGCCTCTAGTGTGTGTAGGATAGTGTTAAAGCGGGGCACGGACTCAGTGATCCGAAGGACCTGTCTCTGCGCTGTATCGCTACACTAAACCCATTCAGCTGGGCGTCAGGCCCTTGCAGTGTTGCCCGTTCCCTGTTGAGAACAGGTAGACGGGTGGCTACTGAAATCTAGAGCATCAGATGAGTCTTGGCACAGGAATGGGTTCGAAAGGAGGCTTCCAGGTTGCTTTGTGGGAGGGAAGAGGATGGAAGGGAGAGAGGCATGGGAGGCTTGAATTTTCCCTTGTAAGATTGAATGCCAATCCACGGAAAATAATGCAGAAAGTTGTGACCACTGCCCAGTCCATCATTGGCTCTGACCTCCCCACCATTGAAGGGATCTATCGCAGTCGCTGTCTCAGAAAGGCAGCCAGCATTATCAAAGACCCACACCATCCTGGCCACACACTCATCTCTCCATTGCCATCGGGTAGAAGGTACAGGAGCTTGAAATCTGGGACATCCAAGCTCAAGAACAGCTTCTTTTTCACACAGAGAGTGGTGAATCTCTGGAACTCTCTGCCACAGAGGGTAGTTGAGGCCAGTTCATTGGCTATATTTAAGAGGGAGTTAGATGTGGCCCTTGTGGCTAAGGGGATCAGGGGGTATGGAGAGAAGGCAGGTACGGGATACTGAGTTGGATGATCAGCCATGATCATATTGAATGGCGGTGCAGGCTCGAACGGCCGAATGGCCTACTCCTGCACCTAATTTCTATGTTTCTATGTTTCTTCCCCACAGCCATCAGGCTACTAAATATGACATCAAACAAGCTCTAAACAATAATAGTCTATTGCACTGTCTGTTTATTTATTGTGTATATATATGTATATGGTCTATGGTATATAGACACACTGAACTTATATCCTGTTCTAAGTTATGTTTACATATTCTGTTCTGCTGCAGCAAGCAAGTATTTCATTGTCCTATCTGGGACACATGACAATACAACTCTCTTGACTACCCAATCCAAAGATAACATCATTGCCAATTTCATAATTAGTGTAACTGGTAGTTGATGGTTGGCATGGACTTATAGACATTGAAGAGGGTCCAGAGGATGAGAATGTACAAGAATGATCCAGGGAATGGTTGGGTTAATGTATGATAAACTTTCAAAAGATAGATAGATATAGATATGCCATTTATTGTCACTATACATGTACAATGAGATTAAAAGCAGCTCGTACTCAGTGCATACATATAATTTAGTACAAAAAACAAGAAACAGAAAACATAAACAAAAGGGAGAGGGGGAGGGGGGGGATAGGTGCACAATTCTGCGGCGCTATATACATATCTATAAAGGCAAAATGGTGAAGGATGAATAGCTAGTATTCTTAGGCAGATGTTTAAAGATTATATTAAATATTAAAAATGTTTTTAAAAAATGTTAATAATTACAGTTACAATACACATCACAATACACAATACACAAAAAGCACCGGGCTTGTATTTGTTGGAGTTTAGAAGGATGTGGGGTAAACCTCAGTGAAACTCATCAAATAAACTGTGCTGTCAATAGACAATAGGTGCAAGAGTAGGCCATTTGGCCCTTCGAGCCAGCACCGCCATTCAATGTGATCATGGCTGATCATCCCCAATCAGTACCCCGTTCCTGCCTTCTCCCCATATTCCCTGACTCCGCTATTTTTAAGAGCCCTATCTAGCTCTCTCTTGAAAGCACCCAGAGAACCTGCCTCCACCTCCCTCTGAGGCAGAGAATTCCCCAGACTCACCACTCTGTGTGAGAAAAAGCGTTTCCTCGTCTCCGTTCTAAATGGCTTACTCCTTATTCTTAGGGACGACCGATGGCGCAATGGGCTAAGTGTTCGGCTGGCGACCGTAAGGTAGCCGGTTTGAATCCCGCTTGGAGTGCATACTGTCGTTGTGTCCTTGGGGCAAGACACTTCGCCCACCTTTGCCTGTGTGTAAATGTAATGTAATTATGTGAAGCACTTTGGGGTCAATGCAAGTTGACTAAAAATGTGCTATATAAATAAGATTATTATTATTATTATATTAAAATTCTGTCCTAGTTTGGACAAAAATATTCGGAGAAAACCTTGTTGTTATGTTTAATCAAGCAAGTTTTTGGTGAGAAGAATCCTGTTCTGATTGTGTCTCAACATTATAGCTGAGGTGCAATCAGAGATTCAACTCCCGAGCATTATTAGTTTCACTATAGCTCCCTGTCCCATGTAGCCTTTACACCCAGAGCCTTTAAAGCAGAGTAGACCTGGCTCTCTATGCAACATGTATCTACTGGTTACGCAAACGTAAGCAGGAATTCCACCCACTGCCATTATCAACAGTAGCAAAAAAAAAAATCAATTTGTTCAAGTTGATTAGCAGTTATAGAGAACCAGGAAAGAAGGTAGCTGTGTGGTGGCTGTGTGGAATGAGCTTCCAGTGAAGGTGGTGGAGGCAGGTTCGTTTTTATCATTTAAAAATGAATTGGATAGTTATATGGATGGGAAGGGAATGGAGGATTATGGTCTGAACGCAGGTATATGGGACTAGGGGAGATTATGTGTTCGGCACGGACTAAAAGGGTCGAGATGGCCTGTTTCCGTGCTGTAATTGTTATATGGTTATATGGTTATATAAGGACTCAAAAGTCAAATGGACACATAATTGACATTAATGTGCCTCACACATTCTTTACTCATGTCACCATATTATCACAGAAAGATGCATTTATTTTGCAACAATTTTCCACAGTCTGAGGTACTATTCTGTGATTTAATGAAAATTAGATCAAGGCTTGCGATTGAAGTAAAAACAAAGCTGATTTTGAAAAATAACTGGAATTATAATAAATATTAACAATCCAAAGAATTCAAAACCATCCATCAATCTGACAGTGAATCTGGATGTTTCCTTTAATAGAGGAAATAATGTTGGACCATATCTTATTTTCTGCACCTTTGGAGCTTCTGCAATCACAGCATGGATATGCAGTTTAGCAGGCTAATTGCCCAAGGAGATGTATCTTTGGGACTTAAATCATTGTCTCATGTAGACTGGATATGCGGTAAAGGACAAAAGAGGCCACCAAGATACAGCCACAAATTGGCAACACACTGGATGTGATTGAGAGCCCTGGGGCAGTGCAAGTTTGGCCCAATTCTGGTACAATGTATAAGATTCCTTAATAAGAATGTGCCCTCAGTAACTAGTATGGGCTGCACACACAACTGCAATCTCAAAGCGGGGCAAGGGCAGTCAAGAAGACTGCAGCAGTGAACTGTGTATTAAGGAACTGCAGATGCTGGTTTAAACCTGAAGATAGACACAAAAGACTTCTTCAGACTGAAGAAGGGTCTCGACCAGAAACGTCACCCATTCCTTCTCTCCAGAGATCCCGCTGAGTTACTCCAGCTTTTTGTGTCTATCTGCAGCAGTGAACCAATAGACAATAGGTGCAGGAGTAGGCCATTCGGCCCTTCGAGCCAGCACCGTCATTCAATGTAATGTGATCATGGCTGATTATCCCCAATCAGTACCCCGTTCCTGCCTTCTCCCCATATCCCCCGACTCTGCTATTTTTAATAGCCCTATCTATCTCTCACTCTTGAAAGCATCGCGTGTGTCCAAGTCCTTAACAATTTTATACGCTGGAAGCGGCTGGGCTTGTACACTGGAGTTTAGAAGGATGAGAGGGCATCTCATTGAAACATATAAGATTGTTAAGGGCTTGGACACACTCGAGGCAGGAAACATGTTCCCGATGTTGGGGGAGTCCAGAACCAGGTGCCACTGTTTAAGAATAAGGAGTAAGCCATTTAGAACGGAGTCGAGGAAACACTTTTTCTCACATAGAGTGGTGAGTCTGTGGAATTCTCTGCCTCAGAGGGCGGTGGAGGCCGGTTCTCTGGATGCTTTCAAGAGAGAGCTAGATAGGGCTCTTAAAAATAGCGGAGTCATGGGATATGGGGAGAAGGCAGGAACGGGGTACTGATTGTGGATGATCAGCCATGATCACCTTGAATGGTGGTGCTGGCTCAAAGGGCCGAATGGCCTACTCCTGCACCTATTGTCTATTGTGTAATTGTGCATAAACACAATCTGTAAAACTCAGAGCTTCGCAGTTCCCTTGTGCCAAGACAGTAGGCAGGTCCCAGTAGACAGGTCCCAGTAGACAGGTCCCAGTAGACAGGTCCCAGTAGGCAGGTCCCAGTAGACAGGTCCCAGTAGACAGGTCCCAGTAGGCAGGTCCCAGTAGTCAGGTCCCAGTAGACAGGTCCCAGTAGGCAGGTCCCAGTAGACAGGTCCCAGTAGGCAGGTCCCAGTAGACCCAGGGCAGGTCCCAGTAGACAGGTCCCAGTAGACAGGTCCCAGTAGACAGGTCCCAGTAGGCAGGTCCCAGTAGACAGGTCCCAGTAGACAGGTCCCCCTGATGATTATGCGAATAAACTGATCTAATCAAATGTTAATGTGTGACATTTCGGGTCGAGACCCTCCTTCTGAATAAAGATCATGACCCGAAACATCATCCATTCCTTCTCTCCAGAGATGCTGCCTGTCCCGCTGAGTTACTCCAGCATTTTGTGTCTATCGTCAGTGTAAACCAGCATCTGCAGTTCATTCCTGCGCTAATCTAATGTAATCTTTGCAAAAGTAAGAGTCAGATTGTAATGCTGTTAAACTGTTGAAGAAGCGATGGACTGAGAGACTAATAAGGATACTGAGAGACAGAGAACGTATAGAAGCTGTGTAATGCAGGGATGCAAGTAATGCCCATGCAGGTCAGGAAGCTCCAGTGCAGAGAGAAATGCCGAGTCAGTAATCCAGGTCGATAACCCACAGCAAAACTAGCCAGAGAGCAGAATTCCCCATTGTGTTGCATTTTGCATCCTGAGAAATGCAAAATACCATTTCCTACGTTGCCAAAAATATTGAGTCATTTGTTACCAATGCTTTTTAACATGTGACTACTTCCACATTCATCTCCTCCCTGCCTAGGCTTTCGTGGTCTGTCGAACTTGATTCTGGTACTTATTTCATAGAATCAATACATTATTGAACACTCAACTAAAATTATAACTTCTAACTGGCCCCAAAATCAATGCCTTCTCAATGAACATCCAGTCACCAGTATTTTGGAGCAGTTAACACATTTTTAAACATTGTTTTGCCAGTTCAGTAACCATTGAAGCATTAAAAGGTTTGTGTGAATCGTACAGCAGCACTTTTCCGTATTAACTCCCAGTTTTAAGCACACAATACTTCATTGATTTTATGACTTAAATTTGAAGTAATTTATAACTAAAGTAGAAGAGTTGCTTCAAATAATTGTAATTGGGTAATGGCTCTAATCATTCTTGTTCAAGACCTAAATTGCCTAATGATGATAAAGGATCCATTTGCAAAAAAAAAAAAAGTTGGAATTTGGGATAACAAATTGTAACTGGCTGCAATTGCACTTTTAACAAATTTGAGTAGACTTTGCAATCAGCGTGCATCAGTGTGAAAGAAACAACATATGTCTTGTCTTGTGTTCATGGGATTTTTCAATGCCAAATATTTTGCAAAAAGTATATATATTTCAAGTATTGTTTGGAGTAATCTTGCTAATTGCTTTAAGTGATTATCTTTTATTAATATTGACTTTTTTATTCTAGCCATTTATCACACAGAGAGTGGTGAATCTCTGGAACTCTCTGCCACAGAAGGTAGTTGAGGCCACAGTTCATTGGCTATATTTAAGAGGGAGTTAGATGTGGCCCTTGTGGCTAAGGGGATCAGAGGGTATGGAGAGAAGGCAGGTACGGGATACTGAGTTGGATGATCGGCCATGATCATATTGAATGGCGGTGCAGGCTCGAAGGGCCGAATGGCCTACTCCTGCACCTAATTTCTATGTTTCTATATCCAATGGCTCACAGAGAGTACAAATGAAATCATGTTTCTCAGAGGATACACAACATGCGGGAATAACTCAGTGGGACAGGCAGCACCTCTGGAGAAAAGGAATAGGTGTTGTTTCAGGTCGAGACCCTTCATCTGATCAAGGAATTTATTCTTAGAATAAAGGGGAACTTTTTCCACCCAGAGAGTTGTGAATTTATGGAATTCCCTGCCGCAGAGGGCAGTGGAGGCTAAATCACTGGATGGATTTAAGAGAGAGTTAGATAGAGCTCTATGGGCTAGTGGAGTCAAGGGATATGGGGAGAAGGCAGGCACGGGTTATTGATAGGAGATGATCAGCCATGATCACAATGAATGGCGGTGCTGGCTCGAAGGGCCGAATGGCCTCTTCCTGCATCTATTTTCTATGTTTCTATGGACCTCGACCCGAAATGTCACCCATTCCTTCTCTCCAGAGATGCTGCCTGTCCCGCTGAGTTACTCCAGCATTTTGTGCCTATCCTCTCTGTGACATGCTCTGTCAGTGCAGATCACATGAAATAAATTGGGTTTATCAATGACTAGTGATTGAGAGAGAGAAAGGCCCCAGAGTGGAGGAACAGTGGTGAGATTCAGATTCAGATTCAGATTCAACTTTAATTGTCATTGTCAGTGTACAGTACAGAGACAACAAAATGCATTTAGCATCTCCCTGGAAGAGCGACATAGCATATGATTTGAATAAATATTTACATTAGCATATATACAGACATAGTGTTTTTCCTGTGGGAGGAGTGTCCGGGAGGGGTGGTGATTGGCAGTCACCGAGGTACGCTGTTGAGTAGAGTGACAGCCGCCGGGAAGAAGCTGTTCCTGGACCTGCTGGTTCGGCAACGGAGAGACCTGTAGCGCCTCCCGGATGGTAGGAGGGTAAACAGTCCATGGTTGGGGTGAGAGCAGTCCTTGGCGTGAGAGTTAGTTCATCACAGTCTATTGTGGCCTGGGATGATAATTGGTGGTTGGGGGGTATTGAGCAATAGATTGTAGGGCATTGGCGATTTGGATGGAAATTTGGTGGACATAGTGGTCAGTATACATTGTGTGAAGATCGTGAGAATGAGAGTCTACTCTGCATAAAGCTTCAGATTGATGGAGGTCTCCTTAGTATAACTTATTCAAAGTCCCTGATTTTTATGAGTGGTTTGTTTTTCATTGGAATAATATCAGGGAGGATACAAAACAATCTCATGTCTACACCTTTGATAGGGTGATCCCATCCTGAGCCAAGACATTTTGGCAGGGGACTTATTCCGAAGCAATGGTTCCCTGGTTATGGTTGTCTGTTTACAGAATCAGAAAGCTGAAAGATTCATCGCATCCTGCATGTCCAGTGTGTTGAAGCCATTCTGGATGATTAGGGAGGAATGGTTAAAACCCAAGGCAGATTAAAAAAAAGCTGGGGTAACTCAGCGGGTCAGACAGCATCTCTGGAGAACAGCAATAGGTGATGTTTCGGATAGAGACCTTTTTTCAGACGGACCCGAAATGTCACCTAAAATCACCCAGAGAGTTGTGAATTTATGGAATTCCCTGCCACAGAGGGCAGTGGAGGCCAAGTCACTGGATGGATTTAAGAGAGAGTTAGATAGAGCTCTAGGGGTTAGTGGAGTCAAGGGATATGGGGAGAAGGCAGGCACGGGTTATTGATAGGGGACGATCAGCAATGATCACAATGATTGGCGGTGCTGGCTCGAAGGGCCGAATGGCCTCCTCCTGCACCTATTTTCTATGTTTCTTTGTTTCTATCACCTATTCCTTTTTCTCCAGAGATGCTGACCCGCTGAGTTACTCCAGCTTTTTTTGTTTGTCTTTTGTTAATTCTGAGCCCTCTTACTGATAGATAGAGTTGGTGAAAGTCATCAAAGCCATAGATCAGGGAATAATGTTACAGTGATTGAATAATATCTGGAACACTCATCAGCTTGGAACATTGTTTATCCATTATTAAAACATTATAAAAGAACTGGAATCAAAAAAACAAACGAACACAAGCTTAGGCGGAATCTACTCTTTCTATTGAAGGCTGATACAAAATGCTGGACTAACTCAGCATGTCAGGAAGTATCTCTGGATGAGTAACATTTCGGGTTGGAACCCTTCTACAGATCCAATGGTATGAACGTTGATTTCTCACCCACGCTAGTCGTCACTATTCACGCTGTTCACATCCATGTATCCACTCCCTTAAGGATAAGGGGGAAATCCTTTAAAACCGAGATGAGAAGAACTTTTTTCACACAGAGAGTGGTGAATCTCTGGAACTCTCTGCCACAGAGGGTAGTTGAGGCCAGTTCATTGGCTATATTTAAGAGGGAGTTAGATGTGGCCCTTGTGGCTAAGGGGATCAGGGGGTATGGAGAGAAGGCAGGTACAGGATACTGAGTTGGATGATCAGCCATGATCATATTGAATGGCGGCGCAGGCTCGAAGGGCCGAATGGCCTACTCCTGCACCTAATTTCTATGTTTCTATGTTTCATTATCACCTCTTCCCCAGCCAATAATAGGCCATTATGGGCTCCGCTCTTCCTTGGTTATCTATGGACGAACCCTGATTTGTTCTAGTCTTTTCCTACCTCCAGTTTACTCTCAGTCTGAAGAAGGTTTCCGACCCGAAACGTCACCCATCCTATTTTTCAAGGGCTTTTGAAAGGAAAGGCAGTTTTGAAATAGGTCTGTAGTTGCTTGGAAAGGTGGGGTCGAGGTTAGGTTTTTTCAGGAGGGGCTGGACCACCTCGTGCTTGAAGCAGGTAGGGACAGTGCCAGTGGCCAGAGAGCTGTTGAAGATGGCGAGGATGCTGGGATCGGCTGTTGTAATGACGTCCTTTAGGAGGGCAGAGGGGGCAATGTTGAGGGGGCAGGTAGTAGGTTTCATGGTGGTGACCAGCTTTACAAGGGAGGGTAGAGTAACGGGTTGGAAACAGTCTAATTTTGAAGAACAGACCAATGAGACAGCCAGGTCCCGGATGGGAGGGGAAATATTCAATCTGATGTTCTTAACTTTGCTGGTGAAAAATGTAGTAAATTCCCAGTTAAGCTGGTGCTGGGGGCAGGACATATGATAGAGGTGATGGAACTAAAAAGGACCTTGGAGTTATGAGCGTTTTTGGAAATAAGGGCGGAAAAGTATTTTGTTCTTGCAGTATTGTTGTATGTACATATTCCCTAATTAATTTACTTGGGAGTTATGCAATGCCCCTTAGCTTTTAACTCTGCTTCTGCATAGCATTATAAATGTTGTTGATTCTCTGCCAAAGAAGATCATCAGATATTCAATCCCAGGGTTTGCAGCAGGAGCTAGGAAAAATCTTGGCTTCCCTCACCTGCAAATTGTGTGCCAGGTGTGCGGAGATACAAATAACATCGTCCATACCATAAATCTAAGTTAACCGCCATGAGAATTGCCATTAGCAGTTTGGACATCGCAACATGAGTTTTAGTCAAATTCTCTTCTAAATCTTGCCAAGATTTTCTTTAAATCACAAAGCTTCTTAGACCTTAGACTTTAGAGGTACAGCGCAGAAACAGGCCCTTCAGCCTACCAAGTCTGCGCCGCCCAGCGATCATCCCGTATACTAGCACTATCCTACACACTAGGGACAATTTACAATGTACAAAAGTCAATTAACCTACAAACCTGTACGTCTTTGGAGAGAGGGAGGGAATGGGAGCATCCGAAGAAAACCCACGCAGTCACGTGGAGCACATTCAAACGCCACACAGACAGCACCTGTAGTCAGGATCGAACCCAGCGTTGTACGGCAGCAAATCTACCGCTGTGCCACTGTGCCACTGTTTTAATTGACATATTTTAAAGACCTTGGAGGAGGTAAAATATTTTGACGTATATTTTTCAACTTATTTAAGGTTTTAATGTTTTTGAAGCGTTCTGAAACATTCATCGCAGTCTAATACGTTGTAATACTTTGATATTCCTAGATAAGACTGGGGGCATGACTCAGATAAAAGCAATGTAAATAGTTTTGGCCACTTGACAAACTGCTCTTTACCACACTGAAAGGTCTTAAAATGAGGAATGTGTAAAATCCGCTTGGCATTTTCATGAATTCTCATTGGGAGCATTATAAATAATCAGGATGTTTTTGGTGAATTCCATTAACATGCTGATGTCTGTAAAAGCTGCACATTAATTTTCTGGTCAATATAATCGATCATAATATAATGTCATAAATGGTTTGCACCTGTGATTTTTCAAAGGGTACATTATCCATTATGAACTCATCTGCAAAAGCTAATCAGGTTAATCACAAACCATATAGATAGGGTGGTAAAGAAAGCTTTTGGTATGCTAGCCTTTATAAATCAGAGCATTGAGTATAGAAGCTGGGATGTAATGTTAAAATTGTACAAGGCATTGGTGAGCCCAAATCTGGAGTATGGTGTACAATTTTGGTCGCCAAATTATAGGAAGGATGTCAACAAAATAGAGAGAGTACAGAGGAGATTTACTAGAATGTTGCCTGGGTTTCAGCAACTAAGTTACAGAGAAAGGTTGAACAAGTTAGGGTTTTATTCTTTGGAGCGCAAAAGGTTAAGGGGGGACCTGATAGAGGTCTTTAAAATGATGAGAGGGATAGACAGAGTTGATGTGGACAAGCTTTTCCCTTTGAGAATAGGGAAGATTCAAACAAGAGGACATGACTTCAGAATTAAGGGACAGAAGTTTAGGGGTAATATGAGGGGGAACTTCTTTACGCAGAGAGTGGTGGCGGTGTGGAATGAGCTCCCAGTGGAAGTGGTGGAGGCAGGTTCATTGGTATCATTTAAAAATAAATTGGATAGGCATATGGATGAGAAGGGAATGGAGGCCTGTTTCCGTGCTGTAATTGTTATATGGTTATATGGTTAATAATATGCATTTTCATGAGACTGAGGGAGCTTGTGTTGCCCAAAGTGTTGGGCAGGTGAATTAGTTAAAAGCTCCTTGAATAGGATTCTCAATGCATAGAATCTACTCAGAATGCTCCCATTCAAAGTTCAGGTTTTACATTTAGAGATACAGTGGAATAGGCCCTTCCACACCGGCCAGTGGTCCCCTACACTAGCACCATCCCACACACCAGGAGCCATTTGCAATTTTACCAGGGCCAATTAACCTACGAATCTGGAGGGTGGGAGGAACCCGGTGCACCCGGAGAAAACCCACGCGGTCACAGGTAGAACGTGCAAACTCCGTACAGACAGCACCCGAAGTCAGGATCGAACCCGGGTGTCTGGTGCTATAAGGCAGCAACTCTACCGCTGTGCCACAGTGGGGCCTCAGTGAACAGACATTCCATTAGTGGATTGCCCAGCAATTCATTGCTCGTTACTCTTGAGCATGGCTGGAGAATTCTGTTTATAATCCTTCAGTTTGATGGAGATCACTGAATAAAGATCAAAACCTCATGCCTTAGGACAGTCGTTTTTTGATTACATCTTGTCTCTCCCCATTCCTCCTACCAAAATCCACCACCTCATTATTTTCCACATTGGACATTACTTGCCATGCCTCTACGCATTTCACCACTCTGTACATGCCACAGCACCTCACAGTGATGGACATTTTAAATAATCAACATTTTTTTTCAGGAACTTGCTCATGGAAGTCATTCACAACAATTCTTTGGACCACCATCGCATTAATCTGTGTGGGCAGGTGTACCAAAACAATATGCAATGTTCTTCAGTTTAGAGATACAGGGTGACAACAGGCTCTTCGACCCACTGAATGCTTGCCAACTAGCAATCACTCATACACTAATTCTATCCTACACCCGGGGGATAATTTACAGAAGCCAATTAACCTACAAACGCGAACATCTTTGGAATGTGGGAGGAAACCAGAGCACCCGGAAATAAAAACCACGCGGTCACAGGGAGAACATGCAAACTCCATAGAGACAGCACTTTTAATCAGTATCAATCCCGGGTCCCTGGCATTGTCAGGCAGCAACTCTACCGCTGCACCACGTTGCTGCCCCTTCCAACAGAGTTGATCAGGTCGGGAGAAAGATACATTCAGCCTCCAAGTTAGAACATAAACCTGGAGATGTGGTAACCAGCTTTTGTTTCTCCCTCTGGTGGAAGTTTCAGCCTCAGTTTCATCCTCTTTTCCTAGCTACTAGTTAGTTCACATTAACTGGAGTTTAGAAGAATGAGTTCTGGAGTTTAGAAGGATGAGGGGGTATCTTACAGAAACATCTAAAATTATAAAAGGACTGGACAAGCTAGATGCTGGAAAAATGTTCCCAATGTTGGGCGAGTCCAGAACCAGGGGCCACAGTCTTAGAATAAAGGGGAGGTCATTTAAGACTGAGGTGAGAAAAAAACGTTTTCACCCAGAGAGTTGAGAATTTATTGAATTCCCTGCCACAGAGGGCAGTGGAGGCCAAGTCACTGGATGGATTTAAGAGAGAGTTAGATAGAGCTCTAGGGGCTAGTCTTGTCAAGAGATATGGGGAGAAGGCAGGCACGGGTTATTGATAGGGGACGATCAGCCATGATCACAATGTATGGCGGTGCTGGCTCGAAGGGACGAATGGCCTCCTCCTGCACCTATTTTCTATGTTTCTATGTTTCTAGTTCAAAACCCTACCCAAAATGTTGATCTATACCCTATCCTAGCCTGCCGAGCCGCTCCCTGTAGCTCAGGCCCTCATGTCCTGGCAACATCCTCATAAGCACGTATTTGCCATTTAAATTAGGAAAAGGTCTAAGAAAAGAAAGGCCCCAAATTGCTGGCACCATTTCCGGCAGCAGCTGCTAACACTGACTGTGCTGTAGTTCCACACTCAGTGTGAAGGCTCCTTGTCAGAACATGACAGGAGACACAAGCACAACCTGGCAACATTCTGCTGGAAACTCATGAGACTACAGACGCTGGAATCTGGAGCAAGAATCGATCTGCTAGAGGAACACAGTAGATCAGGCAGCATCTGTAGAGGGAGATGGACAGGATGTTTCACGACAGGAACCTTCATCTGGATGTGTGGACACTGCTCATTAGTGATTAGTTACAGAGAAAGGTTGAACAAGTTAGGGCTTTATTCTTTGGAGCGCAGAAGGTTAAGCGGGGACTTGATAGAGGTCTTTAAAATGATGAGAGGGATAGACAGAGTTGACGTGGAAAAGCTTTTCCCACTGAGAGTAGGGAAGATTCAAACAAGGGGACATGACTTGAGAATTATGGGACTGAAGTTTAGGGGTAACATGAGGGGGAACTTCTTTACTCAGAGAGTGGTGGCTGTGTGGAATGAGCTTCCAGTGAAGGTGGTGGAGGCAGGTTCGTTTTTATCATTTAAAAATAAATTGGATAGTTATATGGACGGGAAGGGAATGGAAGGTTATGGTCTGAGCGCAGGTGTATGGGACTAGGGGAGATTACGTGTTCGGCACGGACTAGAAGGGTCGAGATGGCCTGTTTCCGTGCTGTAATTGTTATATGGTTATATGGTTATTACTTGCAGAGGTACAGTTCATTACTAGTACAGTACGACTCATTGCCACACAGGTACAGTTACAATTCATCTTACCCTCTTTCCTAGCTTTTTTGCTGGCCCACAACTGGATCATAGGAGAGAGACACAGAGTACTGGAGTAATTCAGAGGTTCAGGCAACATCTCTGGAGCAACAGGGTGGCTGATGTTTCGGGTCAGGAGCCTTCTTCAGATCTTCAGTCTGCAAGAAGGCTCTGCAGAGAGTAGTGCGTTTGCCCGAACGCACTATGGGAACTTCACTCGCCCCCCTGCAGGAATAATACAACAGGAGGTGCAACTCCAGAGCCAATAAGATCATGGGAGACCCCTTCCATCCCTGCAACGGACTGTTCCAGCTGCTACGGTCAGGCAAACGCCTCCGTTGCCATGCTGTGTATGTGACCAATAAACTTGACTTGAATTGACCTGAAACATCACCCATCCTTTCTCTACAGAGAGATGCTATCTGGTCTGCTGAGGTTACTCCAGCACTTTGTGTCTATCTTTGGTATAAACCAGCATCTGCAGTTCCGTCCCACGCATAAGAAAACCTGACTTGAACAAAACCTCCTAGATGTTGACTGCACTGAATCGCATTTGATTTCTGCAGCACCAGAATGACATTAACCTACATTCTTACTGCAGTTGTAGAATCTAATAGGTTCAAGGTTTCAAGGTTCAAGCTCAGTTTATTTTCACATGTACCAATTAAGCTACAGTGAAATACATCTCTAGATAAAGATTCGGGCCAATAATCCTTATCGTATCAGAACAATTTAGGTGACAATCCAACCAAAGTTAAAGGCTTGGGATTTTTTTAAACAAAGTCAAAATTCTTCTATTCATATCTTTTACAAACCTTTATGCTGGATGAAGTTTCAACCAATCTAAATCACAAAACGTGCCATAACTATCAACTGAAAAACGCCAAGATTCTGCTGACTGAGCGAGTTAGCAATGTCTTCAAAATATGCATTTCCGTATATGTTAAAACTAATCATATCAAAGAGACGATATTGCATTAAGACATACACACCACTTAGAAAGCTAAGCAGGGTAGTTGTTGGAAGTCACTGTGCAAGGGGTTTAAGAAGGAACTGCAGATGCTGGAAAATCAAAGGTACACAAAAATGCTGGAGAAACTCAGCGGGTGCAGCAGCATCTATGGAGCGAAGGAAATAGGCAACGTTCCGGGCTGAAACCCTTCTTCAAACTGGGAATGGACATGAATGTCTTTCCCTCCAGATGATGGAACAATGTTGGAAGTCTCTACTTAGTGTGTCATGGAGGCTCAATTATTGCATGCACTTAGAGATTGATAGGATTCTGGATATTACAAGATTCAAGAGATGGGGCTAGTGCGTGGGGAAAATGGCTTTGAAGGAGAAGATCATCCAAGTGGTGGGAATGGGCCTAAAAGGCGGAATTACCTCTCCTTATTAGGTACAGATACAGCGCAGAAATAGGCCCTTTGGCCCACCGGATCCACACTGACCAGTGATCCCCGCATATTAATACTATCCTACACACACTAGGGACAATTTACATTTTTTGATACCAAGCTATTTAACCTATATTTTTTGGGTCTTTGGACGTGTGGGAGAAAACCGAAGATTTTGAAGAAAATCCATGCAGGTCACAGGGTGAACATACTAACTCCATCCAGACAAGCACCCATAGTCAGGATCGAACACCGGTCTCTGGCGCTATAAGGCAGTAGCTCTGCCGCCGCGCCACCGTGCCGCACAGTTCTCTGCTCTTAAAAGTAATTAATAAGAAACTGATGCACATCAATTGTACCTCTGAGCCTAGAAGAGGATAAGCTAAAACCAGCATCAATAAAACAAGTTCTTTATGTCACCAATCTGACGTTTGGTCCGTTTTGCAAAACTACGAGCTGGCTTCTGTCATCAGAACTCTTTTGTGACTGGCAATTTCACACAGGCAACCCAAGAGTGTTTTACTTAGCAGAGGTGAGTTACATTCAAACTATCCAAGGGGCAGGTGTTATCTATCCCACCGATGGTGAATCTTTTTTTTGAGAATAATCTACACTTGAGACTGCACAAATGGAATATTCAAATTATCTTTTCGCTTTGTTACTGAAGACAGTTTCTTGTGGCCTCTGAAGAATATCAGTGTTACGCATTGCACAATAAACCTAATTAAACTGCAAACTAGCTCACCATTTAAGCACTATTCTGTTCCATTAGGTATCAAACTGAAAAGTGTAATAGCTTGTATATCTTATAGGCTAATATGCAATTTTTAATGTATTTTTTGTATCTCCTTATACTGTATGATGTGTTATATGGACCGGTGTCTGAAATAAATCTTTTATTATTATTTTATTAAATATATAATACATGCAAAATTATCCAGGTGGATGTTACAGTAAATGATATCATAGTCTAAGTGCTGTGCCTGGCATTGTTCGGGCAACTATGCTGGCAATCTAGATGGTTACATCTATTATCATGGAATTGGGTTTTATAACACTGCTTGTAAGTTATATAAAATTTAATGTTTAAATATAATTACTCAATGAATAATAGTAGTTTGGGACTAAAATATGTAATTTAATTTAAGTTACACATTAAAAAAATAAAGAATATGTATACAAAAATTAAATTGAACGTAGTTCTACAATGTGCTTTATTAATAGATAAAAAGTTGCTGATACGTACGATTAACAAACTGTGGCCATGAAACAAAATAATGATGTTTAACTTTTAAAGAGGTTGTGGGCGGCAGGGTGGAACGGTGCCTTACAGTGCCAGAGACCCGGGTTCAACCCTAGAGGTGCTGTCTGTACAAAGTTGGTTCGCTCTCCCCGCGACCTGCGTGGGTTTTCTCTAAGATCTCCGGTTTCCTCCCACACTTCAAAGACATACAGGTTTGTTCCCGATGTTAGGGAAGTCCAGGACAAGGGGTCACAGCTTAAGGATAAAGGGGAAATCCTTTAAAACCGAGATGAGAAGAACTTTTTTCACGCAGAGAGTGGTGAATCTCTGGAACTCTCTGCCGCAGAGGGTAGTTGAGGCCAGTTCATTGGCTATATTTAAGAGGGGGTTAGATGTGGCCCTTGTGGCTAAGGGGATCAGGGGGTATGGAGAGAAGGCAGGTACGGGATACTGAGTTGGATGATCAGCCATGATCATATTGAATGGCGGTGCAGGCTCGAAGGGCCGAATGGCCTACTCCTGCACCTAATTTCTATGTTTTTTTTCTATGTAAGTTAATTGGCTTGAGTATAAAATTGTCCCTAGTGTGTGTAGGGTAGTGTTCGTGTGCGGGATCGCTGGTCGGCGTGGACTGGGTGGGCCAAAGGGCCTGTTTCTGTGCTGTATCTCTAAATTAAGCTAAACTAAAAGGTGCCAATGTACTGTCTCAAAAACTGTCTGGTTTTAGATAAGTTCCTGTGCATGATATGTAAATGTACTTGATTTCAATGTTAATGTACTTCAGAATATACTATAACGTTATTTTCTTTTGATTCACTATCAAAATAATGTATAGATTAGTTTTATCTTCATCTTTAGACAACCGACATATGTTTGACCACAGAAAAAGCATTGAGTTTCAAGGTTAAGCCTCACAATAACCAATCATTGTCCTTGGCGCAATGGGCTAAGTGTTCGGCTGGCGACCGGAAGGTAGCCGGTTCGAATCCCGCTTGGTGTGCATACTGTCGTTGTGTCCTTGGGCAAGACACTTCACCCACCTTTGCCTGTGTGTGAATGTGTGTGAGTGATTGGTGGTGGTCGGAGGGGCCGTAGGCGCAGATTACCAGCCACGCTTCCGTCAGTCTGCCGCAGGGCAGCTGTGGCTACAGAAGTAGCTCACCACCACCGAGTGTGACTGATGAGTGAATGAATAATGCGATGTAAAGCGCCTTGAGTATCTAGAAAGGCGCTATACAGTGGCTTGCAAAAGTATTCATACACCTTGAACTTTTCCACATTTTGTCACGTTACAACCACAAACGTAAATGTATTTTATTGGGATTTTATGTGATAGACCAACACAAAGTGGTGCATAATTGTGAAGTGGAAGGAAAATTATACATGGTTTTCAAATTTTTTTACAAATAAAAAACTGAAAAGTGTGGCGTGCAAAAGTATTCAGCCCCCCCCGAGTCAATACTTTGTAGAACCACCTTTCGCTGCAATTACAGCTGCAAGTCTTTTGGGGTATGTCTCTACCAGATTTGCATATCTAGAGTCTGAAATTTTTGCCCATTCTTCTTTGCAAAATAGCTCAAGCTCAGTCAGATTGGATGGAGAGCGTCTGTGAACAGCAATTTTCAAATCTTGCCAGAGATTCTCAATTGGATTTAGGTCTGGACTTTGATTGGGCCATTCTAACACATGAATATGCGTTGATCTAAACCATTCCATTGTAGCTCTGGCTGTATGTTTAGGGTCGTTGTCCTGCTGGTGAACCTCCGCCCCAATCTCAAGTCTTTTGCAGACTCTAACAGGTTTTCTTCCAAGATTGCCCTGTATTTGGCTCCATCCATCTTCCCATCAACTCTGACCAGCTTCCCTGTCCCTGCTGAAGAAAAGCATTCCCACAGCATGATGCTGCCACCACCATGTTTCACAGTGAGGATGGTGTGTTCAGGGTGATGTGCAGTGTTAGTTTTCCGCCACTCATAGCGTTTTGCATTTAGGCCAAAAACTTCAATTTTGGTCTCATCTGACCAGAGCACCTTCCTCCACATGTTTGCTGTGTCCCCCACTGTCAGGTCTCGGGTTTGATCTAGTTTCTGTTTCTTATTGTTTTTTAGTATTAGAGTGTGCATTCTTGTTTTATTTTGGTGTCTCGCATCTCCTCTTGTTTCAGGTCCCATTTCCTATCAGGTCGTTTACCCTCATGTGATTATTGGCCCCGCCCTGATGTGTTTCACCTGTGTCTCGTTATCCCCTGCTAGTCTGTATTTAAGCCCTTTGTGTTTTAGTGCTCATTGCCAGTTCGTCGTGTATGATACTTGGTATCACCTCGTTCCAGCTCTAGAAATCTTGTGACCTCGACCATTGCCTGTTTTTCGACTTCTGTTTTTTGCCTGCTCCTAGATTGTACTGTTGCCTCTGTTTTTCCTTACCTGTGTACCGACTTGGACCGATTAAACTTTGAAGACTGATCTGCCCTGTGTCTGAGCCTGCATTTGTGTCCTCCTTGTTCAGTTCTGATACCCACATGGCTTGTGACAAACTGGAAATGGGACTTCTTATGGCTTTTTTTCAACAATGACTTTCTTTTTGCCACTCTTCCATAAAGGCCCGATTTGTGGAGTGCACGACTAATAGTTGTCCTGTGGACAGATTGTCCCACCTGAGCTGTAGATCTCTGCAGCTCCTCCAGAGTTACCATGGGCCTCTTGGCTGCTTCTCTGATCAATGCTCTTCTTGCCCGGCCTGTCAGTTTAGGTGGACTGCCATGTCTTGGTAGGTTTGCAGTTGTGCCATACCCTTTCCATTTTCGGATGATGGATTGAACAGTGCTCCGTGAGATGTTCAAAGCTTGGGATATTTTTTTATAACCTAACCCTGCTTTAAACTTCTCCACAACTTTATCCCTGACCTGTCTGGTGTGTTCCTTGGGCTTCATGATGCTGTTTGTTCACTAATGTTCTCTAACAAAGCTCTGAGGCCTTCACAGAACGGCTGTATTTATACTGAGATTAGATTACACACAAGTGGACTCTATTCACTAATTAGGTAACTTCTGAAGGCAATTGATTGCACTGGATTTTATTTAGGGGTATCAGAGTAAAGGGGGCTGAATACTTTTGCACGCCACACTTTTCAGTTTTTTATTTGTAAAACAATTTGAAAACCATGTATCATTTTCCTTCCACTTCACAATTATGCGCCACTTTGTGTTGGTCTATCACATAAAATCCCAATAAAATACATTTACGTTTGTGGTTGTAACGTGACATAATGTGAAAAAGTTCAAGGGACATGAATACTTTTGCAAGCCACTGTATAAATCCCATCCATTATTATTATTACTCCTCATAGCAAAAGGGAACTGAATTCCCTTGAATTGAAAAACTAGATCAGATGCGATCATTGCCAACCAACAGGATTATCTATTATCATGATAGCCACAATTTTTGTGATAGGAATTTGTACACTCTCCCCGTGACCTGCGTGGATTTTCCCCGGTAGCGCTGGTTTCCTCCCACACTCCAAAGACGGATGGGTTTGTAAGTTGAATGGCTTCAGTAATATTGCAATTTGTCCCTCTAAGATAGTGCTAGTGTACGGGGATCGCTGGTCAGCACGGAATCGGTTGGCCAAAAGGCCTATTTCCACGCTGTATCTCTAAATTAAACCAACGATCGTATGCCTTGGCTTAGTATTAGTGGATGGAATTTCCTGAGTAGCGTGATTGAAGTTGCATCTTTAACCAGGTTATGTGACAGCACACCAGGTGGAGGCAGAGAGTTTTATAAATTCAACAGGAAAATTTGTCGCCTGATCAATATCTTACACTGTCAATAAATTTGTCTTGTACGGGTGGTTTGGAAGTTTCTAAAGTTAATTATTCATAGCCTAAAAATATTTTTAATTATTCATTTCTTAATTGAAAATACTTCTCACTTCATTCCTGCAAGGCCAGCCCTCTGTTTTCCAGAGTCTCTAAACCATTAGTTCTTGATTTCCTAATCTGTAGAGACATTCTCCTTGCAGCCATTCCTGTGGAGTTTTATACACTGCAACTGGGTCACGTTTTATTCTTTAAATCTCACGGCAATGTAACCCTAATCTACTCATTTTTTCCCTTGTGATACATTATACTAATCCTCAGATTCAGCTCCCTGTGCTTCCATTGCATTTGCTTGCAGGCAAGTATATTATTGTTCAAGCAATCTAAACCGCACTTCAGGGGTGATTTCACTTAGACTTAACATAACTGCTCATAGCACAACTTTGTAAAAAATAAAAGGCTTGGATGAATTTGTTTCTCCATGTGAATCCACATCAATCGTTTAGCCTGGTTACAGGTTCATCAAATGTTGC
Source organism: Leucoraja erinaceus (assembly GCF_028641065.1). Classification (NCBI taxonomy): domain Eukaryota; kingdom Metazoa; phylum Chordata; class Chondrichthyes; order Rajiformes; family Rajidae; genus Leucoraja; species Leucoraja erinaceus. Next base: position 53,622,617 of record NC_073390.1, read on the forward strand.
TTGATTTTGTCTGAAGGCACTGTTAATATTAGCCTGAATGCATGACAGTCTGAAGAAGGGTCTCGACCCGAAACATCACCCATTCCTTCTCTCCAGAGATGCTGCCTGGCCCGTTGAGTTACTCCAGCATTTTGTGTCTATCTTTGATGCAAGTGACTGTTCTAAGAATATCATTCTGGCATTAGCTAACTACATACTTGCCACTAGGTTCAATTCTCACATAGTTAATCGCAGATGTTCTTACAAGTTAATCGCAGATATATTCATACAATTTCACAGATGTAGTGAGGATGCTTTTCATTGACTTTAGCTCCGCCTTCAATACCATCATCCCCAGCAGACTGGTCACCAAACTCATGGATTTAGGATTCTCCCAACCCATCTGCCTCTGGATCAAGGACTTTCTGTCTAACCGCCCCCAGACCATCAGACTGGGCCATCACCTCTCCACCCCCATCACACTGAGCACCGGCTCCCCACAGGGCTGTGTGTTGAGCCCCCTCCTCTACACCCACGATTGTGCCCCCGCCCACTCCACCAACACCATCGTCAAGTTTGCGGACGACACGACTGTGGTTGGACGCATCTCAGGAGGAGATGAGACAGCCTACAGGGAGGAAGTCCAAAGACTGGCAGCATGGTGATCAGACAACAACCTCATCCTAAACACCACAAAAACAAAGGAAATGATCATAGACTTCCGTAAGAACAGTGCAGCCCCCAAACCCCTATTCATCAATGGGGACTGTGTGGAAAGGGTCTCAGACTTCAGATTCCTGGGCACACAAATTACGGAGGATCTCTCCTGGACGACAAACACCACCACAGCAGTCAAGAAGGCCCAGCAGCGACTCTACTTTCTGAGGATCCTCAGGAAAAACAACCTTGAGGAGAAGCTGCTGGTGTCCTTCTACCGCTGCTCCATCGAGAGTGTGCTGGTGTACTGTATAACCACATGGTATGCCAGCTGCTCTGCAGCGGACAGGAGAGCCCTTCAAAGGGTCATCAACACCGCACAAAAAATCACTGGCTGCCCACTGCCCTCCCTGAAGGACATCTTCAGCTCTCGCTGCCTTGGAAGGGCAGCCAACATCCTGAAGGACCCCTCCCACCCTGGACACAACCTGTTCCACCTGCTGCCCTCTGCCAGACGGTACAGGTCTTTCAAAACTGGCACAAACAAACTCAGAGACAGCTTCTACCCCATAGCAATACGTGAACTTAACAATGCAAAATAAGAAATAACACTCACATTCAACTGAATGGTTCCACCTCAGCTGCTATTGTTATTTATCAGTAAAATATATTTTTTTATATGTATATATTTTTACCTTTTCTTATATATTTAAAATTGCTCTTGTGAATAGCACCGTGGGATTGACTTTTAAATTTTGTTGTACCATGTGCAATGACAATAAAGAGATTCATTCATTCATTCATTCATGTAGAGGCTGGCTGGACTATGGTGCCATCCTCACCTTGGTGCCATTTATGTTATGTTGTGTCATGGACTTTCTGTGTTTGTGCTTTTTTTTTAATTCAATTTCAATTTTATTTTTAATATGTTTTCTTATTTATTTATTATTTATTTATTTTTGGGTGATTTTTTTTATGATACTGCCTGTAAGGGAAATTCATTTCGTTGTCTCAAATTGAGACAATGACAATAAATTTGAATACAATACAATACAATTATTTACTGACATTTTGGCATCTGGCCAGCTGTTTCCAACCTTCCCCTACAGGTGAGTCCTTAATGTTTGTTTTTTGCATTAGGCTCCCGATTTAAAATTAGTCTCAAAATGTAATAAATGCAGATGAAATCCACATGCATGGTTACTGATGGATGACTTGCTAATTGATGTCTGTGGTCTCTATGTAATCATTTATTAATGGAATTATATAACGTAGAAGCTAAAGCTTATGTGATATGAAAATTGACTGTTGTGAATACGAGAGGTTATTAGTCGTTGACAAGAATTTGGGAGTGTTGTTCTGTTCCATACAGATGGTAGAAATCTATTCAGAATTTGTAACAGAAGGTGGTGATCTGTAATCTGACAATTCTGTTTAGAATATAATTTGACAGGTTCTTAAAACACATCAACTGACAGGTAAACCAGTGGCACACTGAAAATAAAAATCTGTCGGATACACACATATTGATGTTACTGGGTGAGGGTGTGTGTGGGAAGGTTCTGAAAATGTCTTCTACGGAGAAGAAAGCAAATTTTCAAGCACAGCCTGTAATTTAATGGGGAATTTTACGGAAAGAGAATGCAATATAATTAACGAGCCAAAGAACTACAGATTTTAAGTAACACCTTGATCAAATGAGACAGTTAGAGATGATAGGACAGATAGTCTTTGTGCCCTACCAAAATGAGAGAGGGTACACATTGGGTTTCAAGATGTGCATTCATTTGTGACAAAACCTTTGGGGAAAATGTAGTAGACCTTCTGTCATGCTTGTGTCATTCTCCAAAATCAATCCATTCAAGAGGCTAAGACATGACATGTTCATCATAGTGCAAGTTTCACGACCATGAAGAATTAGTCTGGCCCAGAATTGGAATTTTACATTGTTGGGTGCCCTAATAAATCGTTACGTGTTGTATCAGTGTCAAATCAACGCTGATGATACTTGATGATGATGATACTTTATTTCCACCTGTACCTGGGCTCAGTGAAATTCTTTGTTTTGCACACAGATAGAGATATCATCAGATCCCAATTAAAAAAACCCACAGTTAGCTGCAAACAAGTGTGATATTCACCCCCAAAGGATGTTACATTATGATCTGCTGATCATATCATTATCATCTCCTAATTCCGTGCAGCTGCAGCCAGTTTGCTGTGATACAATGATATAAAGTCATCAGTCACTAAAGACGAGATTGAGGGAGAGAGGAATAGAGGGAGAGAGGGAGAGAGGGGGAAAATGAGTAAAATAAAAAATGAGAGGGGGGTAGAGAGGGAGACAGGAATAGGGAGCGTTAAAGAGGGAACTGCAGATGCTGGAGAATCGAAGGTTACACAGAAAAGCTGGAGAAACTCAGCGGGTGCAGCAGCATCTATGGAGCGAAGGAAATAGGCAACGTTTCGGGCCGAAACCCTTCTTCAGACTGATCAGGGGTGGGGGTGGGTGGGGACAAGAAAGGGAAAAGGAGGAGTAGCCGGAAGGCTGGAGGGTGGGAGGAGACAGCAGGGGAGCTGAGGAAGGGGAGGAGACAGCAAGGACTAACAGAATTGGGAGAAGTCGATGTTCATGCCCCCGGGGTGCAGACTCCCCAAACGGAATATGAGGTGCTGTTCCTCCTAGTCCTCACCTTTCACCCCACCAGCCATCACATACAAAAAATAATCCTCCGTCAGTTTCGCCACCTCCAACGTGACCCCACTACTGGCCACATCTTCCCATCTCCCCCCATATCTGCCTTCCGCAAAGACCGCTCCCTCCATAACTCCCTTGTCAATTCTTCCCTTCCCTCTCGGTCCACCCCCTCCCCGGGCACTTTCCCTTGCGGCCGCAGCAGATGCAACACTTGTCCCTTTACCTCCCCCCTCAACTCCTTTCAGGGACCCAAGCAATCGTTCCAGGTGCGACAGAGGTTTACCTGCATCTCTTCCAACCTCATCTATTGCGTCCGCTGCTCTAGATGTCAGCAGATCTATATCGGTGAGACCAAGCGGAGGTTGGGCGATCGTTTCGCCGAACACCTCCGCTCGGTCCGCAATAACCTAGCTGACCTCCCGGGCTGGCTCAGCACTTCAACTCCCCCTCCCACTCCGTCTCCGACCTCTCTGTCCTGGGTCTCCTCCATGGCCACAGCGAGCAGCACCGGAAATTGGAGGAACAGCACCTCATATTCCGTTTGGGGAGTCTGCACCCCGGGGGCATGAACATCGACTTCTCCCAATTCTGTTAGTCCTTGCTGTCTCCTCCCCTTCCTCAGCTCCCCTGCTGTCTCCTCCCACCCTCCAGCCTTCCGGCTACTCCTCCTTTTCCCTTTCTTGTCCCCACCCACCCCCACCCCTGATCAGTCTGAAGAAGGGTTTCGGCCCGAAACGTTGCCTATTTCCTTCGCTCCATAGATGCTGCTGCACCCGCTGAGTTTCTCCAGCTTTTCTGTGTAACCCAGGAATAGGGAGCGTCTGATTGAAGAGTATATTTAGAGACAGTACCAAGATCCTCTGAATTAGTGTTTAAGAGGGAACTGCAGATGCTGGAGAATCGAAGGTTACACACAAAAAAGCTGGAGAAACTCAGCGGGTGCAGCAGCATCTATGGAGTGAAGGAAATAGGCAACGTTTCGGGCCGAAACGTTGCCTATTTCCTTCGCTCCATAGATGCTGCTGCACCCGCTGAGTTTCTCCAGCTTTTTTGTGTGTATCCTCTGAATTAGTGTTGGTGAATGAGGTACATGCTTGGAAGGAGAGCCCAGGTATAATGCAACAATACCAGATAATAGATCACAATATTATTCTTCATTAGTAAACCTACAGACACACTTTCTCCATCCTTACCTTCTCCAAAAGCACTCTGTTAGCATGAGCAGTTTGAGAATGTGACCTGTCCAGTGTACAGCAGGTAGCAATCTAAATGGCATCTAAATGGAGAATCTAGTGGGTTATTTGTAATTGTCGGATGAACGCTGTTTTCTGGACCTCTGCCTCCAGTTTACATGTTGTACATTAACATTATTAGATGCGAGTCTTATACGGGGGAAAGGTCAGAGGAGATATTGTGTATCTTAACTAGAAGTGGCCAGACCAATTTAATGATTGGCACAATGTCATCATGAAATGATTGCAAACATGATTTATTCAGAGGTATACAGATATTGAAATACATAACTCTGAAAGAAAAATCAATGCGATGCAATTCAATTTCTAGGGAACAGATGTCCAAAATAATAAAAGTAGAAAAAAATGTAATGATGTAGATCTTTCGCTGACCTGTACCCACTGGCTGCCTACACTCGCACAAGTCTTTTCTTCCAACGTACTAATGACTGTGGACTGCCCCAGGGAGTTGATTTTCAGTAAAATCCAATGTTAAGGGGGGACTGAGCTTCCACTTTCACTGCTCGGTCAACCTCAGATTTAACCAAAATGTTTAGTCATAAAGTTACAGCGTGATACAGTGTAGACACAGGACCATCGGGTCAACATGTCCCAGCTACACTAGTCCCACCTGCCTGCGCATGGACCATATCCCTCCAAACCTGTCCTATATATGTACCTGTCTAACTGGTTATTAAATGTTGGGATGGTCCCAGCCTCAACTACCTCCTCTGGTAGCTTGTTACATACACCCATCACCCTTTGTGTGAAAACATTCTCTCGACCCCCTCTACCTATTTTGATAAAGTTTTTAACATTCATGAACAAAATTATTAATGTTTTAAAATTAAAACACTTGTGTGTGTTTGCACATAGACGCACACACACACAGGGGGCGCTGTCCTGTGCACGGCTGCCCTGCCAGCAGTTGTTTGTCTTTTCACCGTTTTATTTTTATGTTTAGTTAGTTAAAGTGTTTTGTTTGGAGGTCTAGACTTTTTTATGTGGGGGGTGGGGTGGGGGGGAGACGGGGGAAACTGCCTTTCAGGGTCCCTACCTGGTCGGAGAGGCAGCTTTTCTCCGGGCTGCAGCTTCGACCCGTCCTCGCGGCCTACCAGCGGGCCTGGAGCGGCGTTTCCTGTCGGGGACCGCCCAGAACCTCGGCTTCGGCGGCGGCACAGCGCTGGAGCGCTATCGCGGAGCGGGCGATGCCTTGCCTGGGTCGCCGCGCTGGAGCTCCGGTGAGCTGAGACCGCTGGGTAAAACATCGCGGAGCTGCGGGACTGTGGAGCGACCAGCTGCGGGCGGCGGCGCTGAACTTTACACCGGGAGCCTGGGATCTCTAGATGAGATCACCAGTTGTGGAGCTCCAACCGGCGCGGCCTTGTTGGCTTCGGAAGCCGCGGCCTCCAGTATGGAAGCGGCCGTTCCAGGGTTCCCATGCCGCTGGGAGGACTCTCCCGACGCCGGAGCAACATCACCCGGCGAGAACGGCCTGGAACATCGGGCCTCCGTAGAGGCAACTGTGGAGGCCTCAATAGGCCCGACTATGGGTGAACTGGGGTTGGGGACTGGACTTTGTGCCTTCCCTCATGGTGGGAGCCATTGTGGGGGGATGTTCTTTGTGTTTAAGACTCTCATTGGTGTTATGTCTGTATTCTTTTTTTGTGTGCTGCAAAATGGCAAAAAGCATTTCACTTCACTACACCTGGGTGTATGTGAATGTGGCCAATAAAATACCTTTGATACCTTTGATACACGCAAACACAGAGGTCTCCTCCACTCCCAGAGTGAGGCCACACGCAAACGGGAGGAATAGCACCTCATTTTCCGCTTGGTAGACAAGAATGCTGGAGAAACTCAGCGGGTGAGGCAGCATCTATGGAGCGAAGGAATAGGTGACGTTTTGGGTTGAGACCCTTCTTCAGACTGATGTGGGCGGGGGGGTGGAAAATAGAAAGGAAGAGGCGGAGACAGTAGGTCCGCTTGGGTGGCTTACAACCCAATGGTATGAACCTTGAATTCACCAATATTAGATAATCTCTAACTACAGACTCCCCCCCCCCCCCCACTCCCCCCCCAACCCCTCCCCTCCCCCCCAACCCCCCCTCCCCTCCCCCCCAACCCCCCCCTCCCTCCCCCCCCTTTCTCCCCTCCTGCTACTTTCCTTTGTCACAATCCACAACTCTTGCATCTGCATCTCCTCCAACCTCATCTACTGCATCCGCTGCTCTAGGTGTCAGCTGATTTACATCGGGGAGACCAAGCGCAGGTTGGGCGATCGTTTTGCCGAACACCTCCGCTCAGTCCGCAATAACCAACCTGACCTCCCGGTGGCTCAGCACTTCAACTCCCCCTCCCATTCCCAATCCGACCTCTCTGTCCTGGGTCTCCTCCATTGCCAGAGTGAGCAACAGCGGAAATTGGAGGAACAGCACCTCATATTCCGCCTGGGGACCTTGCGTCCGGATGGCATTAACATTGAATTCTCCCAATTTTGCTAGCACTTGCTGTCTCCTCCCCTTCCTTAACCCTCTAGCTGTCTCCTCCCACCCTCCTATCCGCCCGCCCTCGGGCTCCTCCTCCTCCCCTTTTCCTTCCTTCTCCCCCCCCCACCGCCCATCAGTCTGAAGAAGGGTTTCGGCCCGAAACGTCGCCTATTTCCTTCGCTCCATAGATGCTGCTGCACCCGCTGAGTTTCTCCAGCAATTTTGTGTACCCACAACTCTTCAAACCTGTCTCACTCCTTCCGTTCTTATCTCCAGTCTTTGTTCCGACCTGTCAAACTATTCCCTCACCTGCATCAATCTGCCTCTCCCCGTTTCCAGCTTTCTCCTCCCCCCCATCATCTCCCACAATCAGTCCGAAGAAGAGTCTAGACCCGAAATATCTATCCATGTTCTCCGGAGATGCTGTCTGACCTGCTGAGGTATTCCAGCTTTTTGTGTCCATTCGTGTATTACCCAGCTCTTAGTTTCTGCAAAGTACCATACGTTCCATTTAACCCAAACAAATTAAACTCGGATGAAAATAGTTTCTTACCTTACTCTGGGCAGCGATTTCTTTCCCCTGTAAAATATTCTCCAAATGCAAAAGACCTAAAAGTGGGTTAGATGGAAATGCTGCAGCATCAATCAGATAGCAATATTTCCATTGAGATTTGTTTTGAAAATTCACGGATAAGATGGAGCTGAAAATAAATGATTTTATTCCATCCCTTTTTCATCCTCAAGTTAAGTAAACAAGACGGTTTGATATTATACCACCTGTGTGATTGACATAATGAAATTTGCTTAAGGCTCTGCACATATACCCTTGAGCAATTCTTTTGGGCAATTCTTTTGCTATGGCACGGGTAATTCTAACAACTTTAACATACTTTGTTAACTTTTAGAAACAACATTTATATGATTATCATAATGATTTAGCAAAATAATTCAAATAGAAGCCAAGTATTAAGAGGTTGTGTAGCTCAGATTGGAGGTGAAATTGAGGGTTTCTTAATTTATTTAAAAATATTTTTATTAGAAGCAAACATGTTATGGTAAAATATAGTTACATATTATAGTAAAAAATGTTCATGTACATCCATCATACATTATTAAAATTTTCAGTTGTGGATTGATTCTGCTTCTAGTTTGTTTAATATAGATAGAAAGAGAGAGGGAAAAAAAAGAATTACAAATGTCGAAAAAGAAAAAAAAGTGGAATGAATTACTAGTAAGACGTCATTAGAGAAAGGTTCGTAGATTAATAAATATAACTCTTCATCTAATCCTGAGTTCAAGCTTCAGTTGTGTTTCTGTGCCGAGCCAATTTATCCCTTCAAATAGTTAATAAATGGGGACCATGTTTTAATAAATGGAGGTTTTTTCAGTCCCTTGTTTTGAGATTTTTGCATTTAAAAACAAGATTTCTATCCGAAAAGATGTTATTTGTGGGAAATTGTTGTATTGCACATTTGTGGATGTAAATGTTGAAATTGCAACAATCTACTGAAGGAATTGTGCAAATTTATGACAATGTGCTGGCCTTCTGAAGCTACCGGTGAGAATATGTGGACTAAATATCTTCATAGAGACAGGTATCTGCCTGCAAAAGTGAATGATAATTGTCACTTTCTAGTCTTTTAGCGAAGAATATCCTCCATAATGTATCCCACGCACCTTTAGAAAATGGGCCTTCAGACCATCCCTCATAAAGCTTCACCTGGTTACAGAATACAGTGTACAAAATCATTTGACCGGAAGGCATTGCAGAGGGTGGTGAAAATTGCCCAACGCATCACCGGTTCCTCGCTCCCCTCCATTGAGCCTGTCCAAAGCAAGCGCTGTCTGCGGAGGGCGCTCAGCATCGCCAAGGACTGCTCTCACCCCAACCATGGACTGTTTACCCTCCTAACATCCGGAAGGCGCTACAGGTCTCTCCGTTGCCGAACCAGCAGGTCGAGGAACAGCTTCTTCCCGGCGGCTGTCACTCTACTAAACAACGTACCTCGGTGACTGCCAATCACCACCCTCCAGACACTTATTATTATTTATTCAAATCATTTGCTATGTCGCTCTTCCAGGGAGATGCTAAATGCATTTCGTTGTCTCTGTACTGTACACTGACAATGACAATTAAAATTGAATCTGAATCTGCATCTGATTAGAGGAATAGCTTGGTTAGATGCACAGAATCTCTTGCCTAGATTAGGAGAATCGAGAACCAGAGGACATAGGTTTAAGGGGGAAAGATTTCATAGGAACCTGAGAGGTAACTTTTTCATGCAAAGGGTGGCAGGTGGATGGAACGAGCTGTCGGAGGAGGTAGTTGAGGCTGGTAATATCGCAACGTTTAGGAAACATTTAGACAGGTGCAATGATAGCACAGGTTGAGGGGGATATGGGCCAAATGTAGGCATGTGGGACTAGTGTAGATGGGACATGTTGGCCGATGTGGGCAGTTCGGGCTGAAGGGCGTGTTTCCATGCTGTAAGACTTTATAATTCTATGACATCCTTCAAGATCAGACCAACAAATAACATTACTGCAGCCTGATTTAATGTGGTGACAGTTTTCAATGCTCTAAGAGGCCACTTCTGATACATTTATGATGACTTGTCTTTCTCTTTAGTGCTTCATGATTAACAGTTGTTGAATCGGGTCGTTCATTATCCCTTTAAATGTACAGGATCCCCGATAACATTCCCTATGGACTAGTTCTGCTTGGTAGAGGCCGAGTGAATAACAAATGTATATTAATTCTCCCATTCTCTCTGTGAATGTGGAGTATTTCATTGCCAGGGTGACATTTCTGTATATGCAAAATAGATTTGAAGGTGAAAAATGTTAGTGCACGCTCTTTGATATTTTTCAATATCTGATGTGCAGATGCCTTGAGTTTTTGGAAGTTAAAGCTAAGCTTTAAGTATGGAGAAGGACAAAGTAAACATGTTTAACATCTAATCTTAATTACCTTTTCAACCATTTCCTCTCCCATCCCAAATCCACACTCACAATGAATTACAGTTCACAAACAATTAGTTTTGTATTTTAATCAATGACGATTTTTCGCTTGCAATGTTTTGTCTTTGGTTTAATAATATTTTTAGTTGTTATATTGCTACAGGCCCACCACCAATTTTCCGGCAACTTAAGGGCCGGTCCCACGAGCATGCGCCCGCATGCGGCAAGCGCGACCAAACCAGAACCGTGGGCCGCTCGGAGGTCGAGTGAATGACGTGAAGTTCGAGCGAAGTTCGCGCGTGACGTACGGTGTCAAGACGCTGCGAATGCCCGTCGAGGCGGTGCGTACGGCCTCAATGCGGCTGTGGGCCGGCAGACCGTTGCCGCGCGGAATTTTTGAACACGGTCAGTTTTTCGGAGCCCCCCCCCCGCGCACGATGTCGGACCAGCTCCGCACAACTCCATACGGCTCCGGCGATCGAAGTGGGACCGGCCCCGCGAGGCCGTACGGCTCAAGTGACCACGTTAGGTCGCGCTTGCCGTATGCGGTCGCATGCTCATAGGACAGGCCCTTCATGGTCTGGCACCTCCTTTAATCCGGTCAAAATGACGAGAGCATCATGTGTGGGGCATGCTCTTTCGTGTGCCTCCGTCCTGAATGAGTTCACTCTTTACTTCTTTGTTAATTGTTAATTCTGTATTTAAGTTTCCAGCAGTCCAAGGTGCTCTAGAGACACGAGAGGGGTCAGAGGTGTATTACTAAGTGACCTTTGTTGGTCCGGCAAACTGGATAATCTGGCACGCCTCTGGAACCAAGGGTGCCGAGAAAATCGATAGCGTACCTGTATTGCTTTTGTATTATCACAGGTACTGAGACACTGTGAGAAACTTTGTTTTGCATGCCTTCCAGTCAAATCATGGGGAGGAATCTACCTACAGACCGGAAGAGACACAGCTGGCATCCTGGTGCCATCACAGCAACCTGGAGCTCAATGCTCTTAAGACAGTGGAATTGATAGTAGACACTGTGTTATCCTGATGATCACCATTCCCAATCCCACTTGTCTACATTAATTCCATATCTCCCTATCCCTTGTTCATTCAAGTGCATGTCAAATGCAAGAGAATATTGTTACTGTTCCTGCCTTACCTGGCAGCACTTTCCAGATATGGTGTATTGAAAGTTTACCCTTGAGATCGCCTTTAAACTTCCCTCTTTTCATCTTAAATCCTGCCCTCTAGTGTTAAACACACTTAAACATTGAAAACAGGCACTACTCTATCCAACAAGTGCTGGGATAACTCCGTGGGTTAGGCAGCAGCTCTGGAAGAGATCATGGATTTGTGACCTTTAACTTCCTTAGACTAGTCATTATGGAGGATATAAATCATTAAAAGACTACAAGGTGACAACTATTAACTGGAAATCAGTCGGAAGGAAGGTCCTGACCCAAAACATCACCTATCCATGATCTCACGAAATGCTGTTTGGTCCACTGAGTTACTCCAGGACTTTGTGTCTTTTTTTGTAAACCAGCATTTGCAGATCCTTGTGTCTCCACCACTCTAAACATGTCTCGTATAATTTCATACACCTCCATCGTGCCACTTCTCAGCCTCTTCTGCTCCAGATAAAGCAGGTCTCGCCCACCTCTCCTGGCAACTCAAATCCTCAACCCAGGTACTATTCTCGAGTCTTTTCTCGAGTCTTTTCTCCCCCCCCCCCCCCCCCCCCTCGCTAAACCACATTCTTCCGGTTAACTAATGTTTTAGTCAACCGTGAGGTGACATTGCAACTCCTACACTCAATGCCTTGGCCGATTAAAGCATGCAGGTCACACATTTCCCTGTCCATCCTGCCCATCTGTGTTTCCATTTTCAGGGAACTACGTACTTGTATCCCAAAGTCTCTCTGTTCAACAATGCCCCTCCGGGTTCCGGCTTTCAACTTTCAATTTCTATATGTCATAACTATTTGAAAATCAGTAGCAATTACAGACTAGCTCGGGCTGCACCATAATTATGTCATTCAAAAAAAAATTGTTGTTCTCTTCATACATTCGAAAATAGTTGATCTGTTCCAGACCATTGTGGCCTACCCTTTCATTTCTAGTGTCAAGTGTTATTATCATCATCGTATCAATTAAACTCTGCACAACTCATATTTATTCTCAGCAGGTACACAAAATTGCTGGAGAAACTCAGCAGGTGCAGCAGCATCTATGGAGCGAAGGAAATAGGCGACGTTTCGGGCCGAAACCCTTCTTCAGACTGATGGGAGGTGGGGGAGGAGAAGGAAGGAAAAGGGGAGGTGGGAGGAGCCAGAGGGCGGGCGGATGGGAGGGTGGGAGAAGACAGCTAGAGGGTTAAGGAAGGGGAGGAGACAGCAAGGGCTAGCAAAATTGGGAGAATTCAATGTTAATGCCATCCGGACGCAAGGTCCCCAGGCGGAATATGAGGTGCTGTTCCTCCAATTTCCGCTGTTGCTCACTCTGGCAATGGAGGAGACCCAGGACAGAGAGGTCGGATTGGGAATGGGAGGGGGAGTTGAAGTGCTGAGCCACCGGGAGGTCAGGTTGGTTATTGCGGACTGAGCGGAGGTGTTCGGCGAAACGCCACTTTATTCTCAGCACACTTTTATTGGTGGAAAACATTGGTGTTGATTTTCCAAGTCAATCTTGTCTTCACAATAGAGAATGTCACGCATTTTCCAATATTTAAGTGAAGATATTTCTTTCCATCCCAGTCTGAAATCTAGAAACAAGGAACTGCAGAAGCTGCAGACGCAAGGGACTGCAGGAGCTGGTCTCCTGCCTGAAGATGAGGTAGACCTCAGAGGTGTTCAGGCCACCTCAGCCAAGAGAGACACCTTCCCCACACATGGTCCAACAGGCTCTGTCAGCATTTTGTAAGTGCCGATTAGATCTCTCATCCTTCCAAACATCGGTGAAAACAAACCTAGTTAACCAGTGTGTGCTTGCTGGAGTTTAGAAGGATGAGCAGGGACTTCATGGAAGCCTGCTGAATAGTGAAAGGTCTGGAGAGGGTGGATGTAGAGAGGATGTGTCCACTAGCAGCAGAGTCTAGGACCAGAGGGCACTGCCTCAGAATAAAACAATGTTCTGAGTTGAATGATCAGCCATGATCATATTGAACGGCGGTGCAGGCTCGAAGGGCCGAATGGCCTACTCCTGCACCTATTTTCTATGTTTAGATAGGAGATGAGGAGGAATTTCTTTAATCATGGGTTGGTGAATCTGCTGGTGAGGTCAAGTCATTGGGTATTCTTAAGGCAAAGATTCTTGATTAGTAAGTATGTCAAAGGGTACAGGGAGAATGCATGAGAATGGGGTTAAGAGATCAGCCATGACTGAATGGCGGAGTAAACTCATTGGGCTGTATGGCCCAAGTCTTCTGTGATTAATGAACATGAAGTTAATCTCTCAACATATCAAACTGCCAGTCCAGGAATCACTCCTGTGATGTTTGCTGTGCTCCATCAATGACAGGTATATTTTAGGCAAGGAGACCAAAACTGTGCAGAATTACTCCAAATGTGATGTCACCAACACCTGGAGTAATTGTAGTGAGCCATGCTTGATTCTCTACTCAAATCCTCTTGTTATGATAGTCAACACACCTTTGGTCTTTTTAACTGTTCCCAGCAATGTGTGTGCAAGGACAAACACCATTAAAATAACTCCTTGTGTTTCTTACTTATTTTTTAAAAATTCATCCACATAATACTTCATCTACCATTGAAATATTGCATTTGGTTCCTCCAGCCAAATCATTGATTTATAGAAACATAGAAACGTAGAAATTAGGTGCAGGAGTAGGCCATTCGGCCCTTCGAGCCTGCACCGCCATTCAATAGGATCATGGCTGATCATCCAACTCAGTATCCCGTACCTGCCTTCTCTCCATACCCCCTGATCCCCTTAGCCACAAGGGCCACATCTAACTCCTTCTTAAATATAGCCAATGAACTGGCCTCAACTACCCTCTGTGGCAGAGAGTTCCAGAGATTCACCACTCTCTGTGTGAAAAAAGTTCTTCTCATCTCGGTTTTAAAGGATTTCCCCCTTATCCTTAAGCTGTGACCCCTTATGTTCTGGATGGCTGTGGCCAAAGCATTGACACCCATTAAGTACTGCCTCCCATCCTAACAAAGCCACATTTATGCTCATCCGCTGATTTTTAACCATCAACCGATTGTCAATTCATATCATATATTAATCTGATTACTATGTGCTTTAACGTTGCATATTAGCCTTTTACCCAAAGCTTTGTGATAATCAATGCTAAATACATCTGCTAGTTCAAAGATGGACACAAAATGTTGGAGCAACTCAGCAGGACGGGCAGCAATCTCTGGATCGAAGGAATGGGTGATGTTTCGGGTCAAGATTCAACATAGTTTTATTTATGTTGAATAAAATAATTTAAAAATTAATTGGATAGTTATATGGACGGGAAGGGAATGGAAGGTTACGGTCTGAGCGCAGGTATATGGGACTAGGGGAGAATATCTGTTCGGCACGGACTAGAAGGGTCGAGATGGCCTGTTTCCATGCTGTAAATTGTTATATGGTTATATGGTTATAGTTTATTGTCATGTGTCCCAGATAGGACAATGACAATTTCTTCATTCTGGAGAAGGGTCTCAACCCGAAACCCTTCCCCTCCTTCTCTCCAGAGATGCTGCCTGTCCTGCTGATGTTACTCCAACATTTTGTGTCTGTCTTCAGTGTAAACCAGAATCTGCAGCTCCTCCCTACGCATTACATCTGCTAGTTCCACTATCCTCAAAAAGAACTCCAGCAGGTTGTTAAACACCATTTTGCTTCTAGAACAAGAAATATTAAACTTGCCCTGCCAATGTACACAATTACCTGAACAACTCACAGACTTGGACTGGTTAGTGACAGGTAACATTTGCATCACACAAGTGGGACCACCATTATCCACAGGAGTCCAACCAGCTACCATTGTCATTCCCATTGTCTTTATTCCCAGTACTAACATCCTGGTAAAGTAAGTTTAGATGGTAAGGCTGGTGTTGTTATTGACCAGAAGTTTAGTTTACTCATACATAAATATTTTAGCTACAAGATCAAACCAGGCACTTGTTATCCGGTAGGCGGCGCGACTCTCGTCAGCAGCGGCCTCTGCAGCCCGTCTGCGTTTTTATTATTTTTTGTCTATGTTTTTATGTCGTTTTTGTTATTTTTTGTTGGGGTGTGTGTGTGTGCGGGATGGGGGTGGGGTGGGGTGGGAGGGAGGGGGAAATTTTTAAATCTCTCCCTGCATGGGAGACCCGACCTTTTCTTTGTCGGGTCTCCGTTGTCGTTGGGGCAGCAATGAGGAGCGGCCTCCAACAGGAAGACCGGGGGCTCTGGTGCCGACGACTCACCTCACCGTCGCGGAGCTGGCCGAGTCCAGAGCGGGTGGAGTGGTGGTGGAGCGCTGCTGCTGCTGCGGCCCGACCTCCGGAGATTCAGAGGCTGCAACTGCGGGTCTGGCGGACGGCGGCACCGGGAGCCCGCGGGTCCCTGGAGGGAGACTGCTTTTCAGGACTCTCGCAACAGCGACTTCTCCCGCCCGAGTTGCAGGGTTGAAGAGCTCCTGGAGCGGGGCCTAACATCACCGCCCCGCGTGGCTTGGAATGGCCGCGGGACTCTGCGAGCGCATGCCGGGGGCTCCAACACCAAGACCCGGTGTGCGACCTTGCACCACCCGGCGTGGCTTTAATGGCCGCGGGACAATCGCCATCGCCAGCCGGGGGCTTTGACTTTGACTTTGACTCTGACATCGGGGGCGGGGGGGGGGGGGGGGGGGGGTCTTGGGTCTATTTGTTTGCAATCAGAAACGTCATTTCGTTTGGACCTCAAGGGGTCCAAATGACAATTATATTGAATCTTCAATCTTGTTATTCCACAGCAAATGACACATCACTTAACTTCTCAAAGCCCAGGGACCAGTCAGGAATGTGTGGAAATGCTACTCTGTTTGTTTGCATGCAGTGCGACTCCATTAATAAGCAATCCATTAGGGGGAGGGGGAGGGGGGAAATAATTTGTTCAATCATCCACCTCTTTATCAATTAATTTGTTTCAGCTGTGGATCAACACAGCTGCCGACAGCCCATAACATGATGACCTGCAGCAGCAGCTGCTAATCGGGGGTTTCTGTATTGGGGAAGACAATGGAAGCGTGCATTTGGCAAATACCACCACCCATATCTTCCCCTTCTAATTAATGTACAAATGTGTTGGCCACCGTTGATGCGAACTACACAAACGCAATGGACAACACTGTGTACCTTCAACACCTTGGTTACAACGTTACTAGACAGTGGCTTGCTTTCTTCCTGGGGGTAAATGGGCATTGGCAATAGGGATTTCTCGCCAATCCTAGCCTTCTTTGGTCGCGGGTATTATATTGTCAGATAACCTGGGTTATGTAGGAAGAAGGAATTGCAGATGCTGGTTTACTACCAAAAAAAAAGACACAAAGTGCTGGAGTAACTCAGCGGGTCAGGCAGCATCCCTGGTGAATCTCGTTTTAGGTCGGGACCCTTCTTCAAACTTCCCACTGATCTGAAGCTTTTTGTAATGGTCTACTCAGCAATGTAATATGCGAATTGTTGTAGACGGGTCTATAAAAGCGGCAACTTTCCCCGGTGCTGGTAGACAAAAATGCTGGAGAAACTCAGCGGGTGCAGCAGCATCTATGGAGCGAAGGAAATAGGCGACGTTTCGGGCCGAAACCTTTTTTCAGATCGAAACCCTTCTTCAGTCTGATGAGTCTGACCTGGATCAGTCTGAAGAAGGGGTTCGGCCCGAAACGTTGCCTATTTCCTTCGCTCCATAGATGCTGCTGCACCCGCTGAGTTTCTCCAGCATTTTTGTCTACCTTCGATTTTCCGGCATCTGCAGTTCCTTCTTAAACATTCCCTCGGTGTTGATTTCTTCGCGTTATTAAAAATGAATAAGCCGTTCCCTAGGGGGGGATCTTGGTCCCGGCGCTCCCCAACTTCAAACTTGGGTAAATCTCTGCACAAAACACAGCACGAAAGAGAGGGGTGGGGGGTGGTTGGGCGGGGCAGGTTTGATTATTAAATTATTAGGGAGTTGAATGCAAATGGACGAGCAGAACACACGTTTGAATGGAGGAGGAACGAGGCGATGAGGATGGGGGTTGCAGTAAATAAAGACACACCGCCCGCCCGCCTGTCCTGTTGCCTGCGAGTGACGGGAGTTAGCAAGTTGATATTAGACATGAATATGTATGAATCTTCAGCTCTCCTCTCCGTGACGTGGCTGTGGCTGTGGTCCCGGGTCTGCGCTCAGCACAGCGCTGCTCACTCTCTCTAGTGCAGCGGGTGCTGGCCGCTTGTTTCAACCTTGTGCCGAGTTCGGTTTTATTGTTTTAATTAAGAAAAAAAAAGAGACGTCCGCTTCTCATTATCTATACAGCGTCAGATAAGGATCTCGGAGCAAAGAGGAGGAGGAGGAGGGTGGAACCAAAAATAAAATCACGAAGTATCTAGCGTTGGCCGTCATGCAGCCGAGGATACGGAGCGCCCGGGAAAGCTGCTGTATTTTGGTGACCGTCTGGATCTTCAACGTCCTTGCAACTAAAGGTGGGTGACCAGCACCCTCGGTCCGACCGGTGTAGCCCAGTCCAGCCCAGCCCACCCGGCCCGGCGCGACACGACACACGCACGGTTACATTGGCAAAGGTTGCTTTGCACAGATTGAATGTGTATTTGTGATGTGTTGGTTATAGCGGCGATAGATAGCGGGACAGTTGGTGGATGTACTTTCATGCGATTACTATAGGCTTTGCGAGTCGCTGCTGTGAAACTCTATGGGTGATTATGTTGTATTATTTATTAGTGTGCTACAAGGACATCTGAATTTCCCCTGAAGAAGGGGATTAATAAAGTATTTATTATCACTATTATTATTTTATTCTCCCCCCCCCCAAAAAAAACCCCTATCCCTCCCCGTAAACGTTAATATTTCCGTGATGTATGTTATTGTATATGGCATTGTGACATGATAGATTAGTGGTCCCTTTGCCTTGAACTCTTACTGCTGGTGAGTATGGGCATCAGCTCATTTCAGAGCGCTGTACATGGTGGGAGGCTGATTGCCTGTTTCCCGGGACGACATGCGCAGCTTCATACCCTAACAACTTAAATAAACCCCTTCACCATGCCCCCCACCCTCCCCCTTCCAATAAGTAGAACAGTGGGTCATTTGGAGGGTAGATAATCGAGAACATAATCGCGATTACAAACCTGTGCCGGGCGAATATGGAACCGCTGCTACTTATGAGATTATCAGTGGATTGGGAACAAACTGAGGTGGCGACTGGCTCTTGACTCCCTGATTCTCGTTCTTGAACCTTAATTATTTTCTCAGGCTGGCGAGCTGCCTGTGAGGTGGTTTCTTAACGAGGTGTATAGTTTTTTTTTGTTCCATTATCCCGCACCGCCATTACTGGGGACCCAATAAAGGCATTGAAAACTGCGAGCAACGTAACATTGTGTAGGAAGGAACGGTAGATGTTGGTTTACACTGAAGATAGACACATAAATGCTGGAGTAACTCAGCGGAACAAGCCAGAATTTCGAGAGAGAGAAGGAATACCAGAGATGCTGCCTGACCCGCTGAGTTGTTCCAGCTTGTTTTGTCTTATCAACAATGTAAAATTCCTGGTCAAATGTTGCTGGAGTTTCGCGCTGTGGGTGTTTGGACATTGTTCAGTAGATACTTGGCCGGTGGGGATATGACATACACCTAAATATTAAGGGTAGCGTTCATGTGGAAATGAGAAATCGGTGCGTTAATTGGCGAATCCACTCAGCGCAGTTCATCTCTAACTTTGGCCCTTGGCGTGCTACAGGTAGGCAGGCAGGAGCCAATATTTGATGCTGGCTGGACGTCTGAACCGACAATGAATGGCACATGCAACACGTTAGTTAACAACCGGTTGAGTGGCCAATATCGGGCGTAAACGGGACATGTTGGGGGAAATTAGCAACATGGGGCGGCGGGCGGATCTGCCAGTATTGAATTGTACATTCTCACGTGGTTTCGGGCTGTAAGGTATTGTAGATATGCTGGTTTACACCGAAGATAGACACGAGATGCCGGAGTAACTCAGCGGGACAGGAAGCATCGCCGGAGAGAAGGAATGAATGGGTGACGTTTCGGGTCTGAAGAAGGGTCTCGACACGAAACGTCACCCATTCCCTCTATCAGACATTCTCCACGTGAAAACGTACAGTTCGATAAAGGCAGCGCTAGATCCGCCCATCACATGTTCCCTCTAGGAGATGCTGCCTGTCCCGCTGTGTTACTCCAGCATTCTGTGTCTATCTACAGGCTGTTAGGTTGCCTTAATTTGCTGTAGACTCGACGACTTTCTGTCGCACCTTGCATAAAACGACTATAATAAACTAATGGGCTTCGCGCTGCATTAATCTTCAGTCACTTGCTGAAAAGAGAGGCAAGTTAATGAAGAGAGCCGATGGCGTGTCTTCATGTATATATATATTGTAATGGGCATTAGGACGGATAGATTTGGTGTAAGTGTATAAATGATACTGGGTGTCCAGAACTGGTGTCACTGTCTTTACGGGGGAGCTAAAGGCACTCCAGCGGTAAAACCACATCAATATTACAGATAGACACAAAGCTGGAGTAACTCAGCGAGACAGGCAGCATCTCTGGAGAGAAGGAATGGGTGACATTTAGGGTCGAGACCCTTATCCATATTATCCATACCATCCATCCATGCATACCTTCGATTTATAGCATCTGCAGTTCCTTCTTAAACACATCCATACTATAGATGTCGTGTTTAGGAATACATTGGGAAGTCAGGCTGGCTTTTGAAATTGTTTAAGAAGGAACTGCAGATGCTGGAATATCGAAGGTACACAAAAATGCTGGAGAAACTCAGCGGGTGCAGCAGCATCTATGGAGCGAAGGAAATAGGCAACGTTTCGGGCCGAAACCCTTAAGGGTTTCGGCCCGAAACGTTGCCTATTTCCTTAAGGGTTTCAGGTCGAAACGTCGCCTATTTCCTTCGATCCATCGATGTTGCTGCACCCGCTGAGTTTCTCCAGCATTTTTGTGTACCTTGTCTTTTGAAATTGATGTGATATTTGCACGTCACCCTCCAAAGATCCTGCCGGTCCAGCTGAGTTGCTCCAACATGTTGTGTCTATCTTCGGTGTAAATCGGGATCTGCAGTTCTTCCTGACTAACCTCCCTGAGACTTTGTTTATTTGTGTGTGTGTGTGCGCGCATCTGAGTGAATGTGTAACGTGTAGGAAGGAACTACAGAAGCTGATTTACATTGAAGATAGATACAAGAAGATGGAGTAACTCAGTACAAATTGGAGGAACAGCACCTCGTATTTCGCTTGGGCAGCTTAGACCCCAGCGTTAAGAATGTCGACTTCTCTAACTTCAAGTAACTCTCCCCCTCTCCCCCTCTCTCTCTCTCTCTCCCTCTCTCTCTCTCCCTCTCCCCCTCTCCCCCCCCCCCCCCTCTCCCCCCTCTCCCCCCCCTCCCTAGTTCTCTCCGGCCAGTTTGACTGTCCCCTTGATCACACTTTCTCTGTATGCTTCTAGCTAATAATACTTGATACTTTCTAGATAGAGCTCTTAAAGATAGCAGAGTCGGGGGATATGGGATATCAGCCATGATCACATTGAATGGCGGTGCTGGCTCGAAGGGCCGAATGGCCTAATCCTGCACCTATTGTCTATTTTCTGTAATGATCTATTCCACATTTTCCTTGAACCGCACCCCCTTTGTCTCGTTCTCGCACCCTATCCGTCCTTATCTCTGTGGACCTCTCTCTCCCTCTCCTCAGTCTGAAGAAGGGTCTCAGTTGGGGCGAGTCCAGAACCAGGGGCCACAGTCGTATAATAAAGGGGAGGTAATTTAAGACTGAGGTGAGAAAAAACGTTTTCACCCAGAGAGTTGTGAATTTATGGAATTCCCTGCCACAGAGGGCAGTGGAGGCCAAGTCACTGGATGGATTTACGAGAGAGTTAGATAGAGTTCTAGGGGCTAGTGGAGTCAAGGGATATGGGGAGAAGGCAGGCACGGGTTATTGATAGGGGACGATCAGCCATGATCACAATGAATGGCGGTGCTGGCTCGAAGGGCCGAATGGCCTCCTCCTGCACCTATTTTCTATTTGTCTCGAGTCTCGACACGAAACATCACCCATTCCTTCTCTCCAGAGATGCTGCCCGTCCCGCTGAGTTACTCCAACATGTTGTGTCTATCTACAGTGAACGGATAACTATCGCGCTACAATCCACTCACAATGCGTTTCCGTACTTCAAGGATTGCAGCTGAGCCTGTAAACAATTATACCCATTAACTGCAAATCTGTATGGCTCCGATTTGCATAAACATCTGATGGACACAGCGAGGTGACAGATGTGAAGTTTAACAGACCCACTCCGGCGAGAGCATAAATTGAACTTGTACAACGCTAGGCTTACAATGGGCTATGTCAAGATAAGCAAAGAACCCGGTCTCACGGTTGGGATAACAGCTGTAATGTACCATGCTGCTGCTTCAGTCAATTTAATGGGGCATGATTTATCTACCGCCTTTTGTAAAACTGCTGCACAGCCGAAAAATAGGTGAATAAATCCTACCTAAGAGAGCGCAGTCTCACTATGCGGGTTTAATGGTGGAAATACAACGGGTCATTTGGTTTTACGTCTTTTAAGTTTTGTTTTTATATCACTTTCACTAAACGGGCAGATTGGGGGCGTTGTATTAAAAAAAAACCTGCAGCTGGAGTGAAATTTTCTTTTCCTGTTTTATAAGTTGCCCTTTTCTTCAGCTGAAGAGTTTTGAGTGGTCGTAAATCAGAAACGGGGCAGAATTCATCGCACGGGCTATTAACTCGGATGGTATGAAAGAGAGAATCTGTGCACAGTCGCCCTGGTTGTTGGAGGTTGTGGCGGAGGCGAGGAGTTGATCACATGCTGGTCTCGGATGCCATTGTGTTGGATATTAACCATGTTGATGGTTCGGGACAAGTTTCCACGGTGGGCAGCTCCGCTGAAGCAACAGCCTCAGGGTTATTTCAGCGAATATTCGTATTTTGTTTAAATTCCGTTTAAAATTCGCCTTAGCCCCCTCCCCACCCCCAGATAGATGGCGCGCGCTACTCCTGGGGATAATAACACAGTTGTTTTTTTTTAAATAATGAAAAGTGAAGCAAAAAAATCCAACCTGAAACTCTGAGACAAACCGAATAGCCTGGGCCACATTTAACAGATTGATGAAACATCCAGCAGCTTTGTGGCCCCAACTCTACGGAGCAATGGACGTGACTGGCGGCCTGGGGAAATGGTTTGTTATGTGTTGAATGCACGTGGATTATTAAAGATACTGTGTTTTTTTTGTTTTTTTCCCTCTCTAATTCTACCCCCTGCCCCACGTCTCCTGTCACCCGCGGTAAATGTTGCCGCCAGCTGCCTTGTAACAACAGCCTCGGGCTTAAGCGTTCTTCTATCAAAGTATCAGAGGCCAAGTGGTCCCACGTGGCTTACCCCTTAAGGTTAAAGGGAACTGTCACTGTGATTTTCTGTAAAGATGCTCTCGATTGCCATAAGTACAGGCAGGTCTCCCTGCTGTCTACCATGGTGACAGTCATCATTATAGAACCCTTCTCGTTTGCCATAGAGGGAGTGCAGAGACGGTTCACCAGACTGATTCCTGGGATGTCAGGACTGTCTTATGAAGAAAGACTGGATAGACTTGGTTTATACTCTCAAGAATTTAGGATATTGAGAGGGGATCTTATAGAAACTTACTAAATTCTTAAGGGGTTGGACAGGCTAGATGCAGGAAGATTGCTCCCGATGTTGGGGAAGTCCAGGACAAGGGGTCACAGCTTAAGGATAATGGTGGAATCCTTTAAAACCGAGATGAGAAGAACTTTTTTCACACAGAGAGTGGTGAATCTCTGGAACTCTCAACCATGATCATATTGAATGGCGGTGCAGGCTCGAAGGGCTGAATGGCCTACTCCTGCACCTAATTTCTATGTTTCTCCTGCAGTTGTATAGGGCTCTGGTGAGACCACATCTGGAGCGTTGTGTACAGTTTTGGTCTCCTAATTTGCGGAAGGACGTCCTTGTGATTGAGGCAGTGCAGCGTAGGTTCACGAGATTGATCCCTGGGATGGCGGGACTGTCATATGAGGAAAGATTGCAAAGACTAGGCTTGTATTCACTGTAGTTTAGAAGGATGAGGTGGAATTTACAGAAACATATAACATTATCAAAGGACTGGACAAGCTAGATGCAGGAAAAATGTTCCCAATGTTGGGCGAGTCCAGGGGCCACAGTCTTAGAATAAAGGGGAGGCCATTTAAGACTGAGGTGAGAAAAAACTTTTTCACCCAGAGAGTTGTGAATTTATGGAATTCCCTGCCACAGAGGGCAGTGGAGGCCAAATCACTGGATGGATTTAAGAGATAGTTAGATAGAGCTCTCGGGGCTAGTGGAGTCAAGGAATATGGGGAGAAGGCAGGCACGGGTTATTGATTGGGGACGATCAGCCATGATCACAATGAATGGTGGTGCTGGCTCGAAGGGCCGAATGGCCTCCTCCTGCACCTATTTTCTATGTTTCTAAGTGGCCAGTCATCAGACCAGAGTGTGCCTTCTATCCAACTGGAGACTGAGAGGTGTAGGAAGGAAGTTAAACAGAAGATAGACACAAAAATCTGGAGTAACTCAGCAGGTCCGGCGACATCTCTGGAGAAAAGGAATAGGTGACGTTTTGGGTCGAGATGTGCAGTGAAAGGTTTTGCGTTGCGTGCTGTCCAACACGATCAGATCAATAAATACCTGTACATACAATCAAGTCAAACTAGAGTACAATAAGTAGAGCAGAGGGGAAGATACAGAGTACAGAATCTAGTTTGCAGCATTGTAGTTTAGAAATACAGTGTGGAAACAGGCCCTCTGGCGCACCAAGTCTGTGTCGACCAGTATTCACACCAGTCATACATTACCCCAGTCTCGCATCAGCACCAGAGACCAGGGTTCAATCCTGACTATGGTTGCTGCCTGTACATTCTCCCTGTGACCACGTGGGTTTTATCCAATCAACCTATAGAGTTGCACGTGTATGGAATGTGGGAGGAAACCGGAGCACCTGCATAAAACCCACGTGGTCACAGGGAGAATGTACAGGTAGCAACCATCGTCGGGATTGAATCCGGGTCTCTGGTGCTGTAATGCCCCTGTCCCACTTAGGAAACCTGAACGGAAACCTCTGCTGTTGCGTTACTGTGCCACTCCAGCCTTAGATGGAGTTCATTGTTCTATCTGGGACATGTGACAGTAAAACCCGCTTGACTCTTCTTTGGGCTGCATTTCACACGCAACTCGACTCCATGAAGACTCCATCCCAACAAGCCAAGGGCCACTACTGGCCTCACACCATCCACAGGCAAGGCCTCGATCAGAAGGACTTGGCTGCAACAGTTGTAGTGCACCAGTTCTGGGGACATTTCCTCAATAGAGTAAAGGTGGGTTGGTCAGTACCCTGGCATATGGAAGGACCATTCAGAAACCTAGAGAAACTCAGAGGGTGAGGCAGCATCTATGGAGCGAAGGAAATAGGCAACGTTTCGGGTCAAGACAGTCTGAAGAAGGGTCTCGACCCAAAACGTTGCCTATTTCCTTTGCTCCATAGTTCCTGCCTCACCCGCTGAGTTTCTCCAGCATTTTTGTCTACCTTTGATTTTCCAGCATCTGCAGTTCCTTCTTAAACATTCAGAAACCTACATCACCCACGTGTCCGCCTTGTTATTAAGCTGCAGTACGTAGGTGAGGTTTGACTATGTACATGTTCAGAGGCCGAGCTCCAAGTCATCAACCACTCATTCTCTGAAGCACAAAAGGAAATGGACCTCATATTCAAGCCTTCCACCAACTTTCACCCTGTAAACACCAATTCCTCCTCTCCCATCCCCGAACTCTCTAAGACAATAAAGGTCACTGGGAAATTGGGGCCCATATCTCAGGGGCTACCTTTCCACTAACGCAGGCGTCAATGATGGAATCTGCATTGGCTCCAAAAAAGCTTTTGGCAGTCTGAGGAAAGGGATATTTGAAGATAAAGGCATCTGATCAGGCACAAAACTCGTGGTCTAACGGGTCAGCAGTTATCTCCACCCTCTTCTATGTTCTGAGACTTAGATCACCTATTGCAAGCAAATAAAATCATGGGAGACCCCTTCCATCCCTGCAACGGACTGTTCCAGCTGCTATGGTCAGGCAAACGCCTCCGTTGCCATGCGGTGAGAACGGAGAGGTTGAGAAGGAGTTTCTTCCCAGAGGCAATTCGGACTGTAAACGCCTTTCTCACCAGGGACTAACTCTACAGAACGTTTTTCCTTCCATTATTTATTATGTAAAAGAATATGTGTGTTATGATTGTGTTTATAATTTGTTTGGTTGTTTTGTTGTTTGTCTTTTGCACAAAAGTCCGCGAGCATTGCCACTTTCATTTCACTGCACATCTCGTATGTGTATGTGACAAATAAACTTGACTTGACTTGACTTCAAAAGAACTGTGAGGTATTCGCAATGCCAGCTCTGCAAAACTCTGCAAAAATACTGGGGTCAGTATAGGGACCCTAATTACTCTTGATCAACTTTGATGGACTGGGCTGTGCCATTTGCCTTCCCCTCATTAGACTCCTGACAACAGACACTATTCCAAGTTCTGTCATGGTAAGAGACTACCAGTCAGTGGAGGAGAGGAGTCGAGGACATTCTTGAAGTGCTTTGAAAAGGTCGGACATTCCGCCAGCTCTGACCCCTTGAAATAGAGAATGAGTATTCAGGCTGGCATTGAGAACATTGAGTCAATTTAGCTGAACGTAAATAATGGAATGAGTTCTAAGTTTGCGTACGCCTGTCCCTTCATGCATCTTTGCTACAACTGCGGCTGAATCTATATGTCTCACATTGGCCTCATCGGCTGTACGAGAAGGCCCAAAACTGGAGTGGACGCAAGTCATTCCCAGCACCAGAGCACTCACTGCCTCAGTGGAACCCACCCAATAAATATTTCAGTCTAACATTTAACAGCATCTTCGGATTTCCAAGTCTTATTGGGGAATGTTTCGCTCATTTTTAGTTACATCTGGGTTGTTAGGAAAGACATTCTTGCCATAGAGGGGGTACAGAGAAGGTTCACCAGACTGATTCCTGGGATGTCAGGACTTTCATATGAAGAAAGACTGGATAGACTCGGCTTGTACTCGTTGGAATTCAGAAAATTGAGGGGGGATCTTATAGAAACCTACAAAATTCTTAAGGGGTTAGACAGACTAGATGCAGGAAGATTATTCCTGATGTTGGGGAAGTCCAGAACTAGGGGTCACAGTTTAAGGATAAGAGGGAAGTCTTTTAGGACCGAGATGAGAAAATCATTTTTTACACAGAGAGTGGCGAATCTTTGGAATTCTCTGCCACAGAAGGTAGTTGAGGCCACAGTTCATTGGCTATATTTACGAGGGAGTTAGATGTGGCCCTTGTGGCTAAAGGGATCAGGGGGTATGGAGAGAAGGCAGGGATGGGATACTGAGTTGGATGATCAGCCATGATCATATCGAATGGCGGTGCAGGTTCGAAGGGCCGAATGGCCTACTCCTGCACCTATTTTCTATGTTTCTATAATCTGTGATATGCCAGTTAGGTTGATTTTGAAAGTCCTTTTTGTGCTTCTGGTAGCCCTCGGTGCTTTGTAGCATCTACAGTAACTTGCTGAATAACAGCTTGATATTGAAACTAAACTACTGCAGATGATGGACAACTGAAATAAAACAGAAAAAGCTGGAAGATATTATCGGTCAGACATCATCTGTGGAAAAAGTAACTAGCCTTTTTCTTCTTGCGTATGGCGCGCACAGCCTAAAGTTGTCGGACAACTTGTTCTATTTGATTGTGCACGGCAGGTTGATTGCATTTGTCGAAACAGGGCGGACCCCGTGAAGGTTGCAATCTCCCACCCCAAGTAACTAGTAACAATTCAGATCAAAGACTCTTATCAGAATCCAGTAATAATAGTAGTAGGTAAACATATATTTCATCAGGAGTTGTGTAAATTGCTTTGCTGGTGAACCTGAGGCCAGACCCGGCCTCAGCCTCTCAGTAAACCAAAGTAATTCAACTCCCTTCCCTTGTTACATTTCTGCTGAACTCCAACTACAATCAACCTGAAACATTAACTATTTCTCTTTCCACTCTGTCCCTGGTGTGTCTCGTATGTGGGGACAGCTGGCTAGTACCGACTCGGTGGGCCGAAGGGCAGGTTTCCACGCTGTATCTCTGAACTTAACTAAACTAAATAAAATGTGCATCTCGACATGATGCAACAGAATGTATGTACACTTCCAGCTGGTCAATGAAGGTGGAGTTGAGTAATGATAGAAGACGGGCCTGGTTCAGAGATGGGGTGGGTGGGTGGGTTTTTTATTTGGGGTCGGACACTTACTTCTCCCGTAAATCAGTAAGAACATGCGAGTGAGTGCACTTTGAACTTTGGCATGCCATCCCAAAGTGGTCAAACTTAAATTCCTGAATTGACCCTGCAGGCAAACTAGATGTGATTTCAGGCAGTGTGTGCGTGTGTGCAGAATGCCATAAATCGGGCATGCCCAACTATTTTCCCTTGGCCGTCCAGCTTTGTAATGTAGAACCTCAGCCAGTTCCTGTAAGGCAGGGGTGATTGATTCAATAGCACCTGTTACATAACCACTGAAGATCACCGTAAACCACCCGGATCTTGAATGGGCATTTCCTTTATTGTCTGTGCTGCAGACTGTAAATCATGCAGCTCAAACCGTCTGTGACAACACCTTATGAACCATCAGTTCTGAACCTCCAAGACACAACAAAATACACCTGCGATTGCTCTGAATTACTTCCAAGGGTCAAGTAATTTAAGAGGCCATTTAAGACTGAGGTGGGAAAAAACTTTTTCACCCAGAGAGTTGTGAATTTATGGAATTCCCTGCCACAGAGGGCAGTGGAGGCCAAGTCACTGGATGGATTTAAGACAGAGTTAGATAGAGCTCTAGGGGCTAGTGGAGTCAAGGGATATGGGGAGGAGGCAGGCACGGGTTATTGATTGGAGACGATCAGCCATGATCACAATGAATGGCGGTGTTGGCTCGAAGGGACGAATGGCCTCCTCCTGAACCTGTTTTCTATGTTTCTATGTTTGTATGTAATCAGGGCTGTTCTGCGTTTGGTTCAGTTTTATTATTGTCCCTAGAAGGGTCTGGACTCTAAACGTCACCCATTCGTTCTCTCCAGAGATGCTGCCTGACCCACTAAGTTACTCCAGCATTTTGTGTCTATCTTCGGTTTAAACCAGCATCTGTAGTTCCTTCTTACACAAGTCTTTGCTTCTGTTGGCTGCTTTTCCAAGACAGTGCAATGTGTAAATAGAGTTAATAGAAACATAGAAAATAGGTGCAGGAGTAGGCCATTCGGCCCTTCGAGCCTGCACCGCCATTCAATATGATCATGGCTGATCATCCAACTCGGTATCCTGTTCCTGCCTTCTCTCCATACCCCCTTAGCCACAAGGGCCACATCTAACTCCCTCTTAAATATAGCCAATGAACTGGCCTCAACTACCTTCTGCGGCAGAGAATTCCAGAGATTCACCACTCTCTGTGTGGAAAAAATGGTGAGAAGTCTGGTCTGTGTGATGGACTGGACTATATCTACAACTTTTAAGAAGCAATGTTTAAGAAATTTGTAGACGGGTACATGGATAGGATAGGTTTGGAGGGATATGGGCTGAAAGAGGTCAGGTGGGACTAGTGTAGATGTTGGTATGTGTGGTCAAGTTGGGCCAAAAGGGCTATTTTCACCCTATATGACTGTGACTCTTTCTTGAGGTCTTGTGCATCGTTCTTCCCAAACCAAAATGTGGTGCAAACCGACAGTGTGTTTCTATAGTGCATCTGGAGAAGTTTGTAAGAGTAATTGGAGACCTGCAGAATAACTAGGATAATCAAACGCCTCTTGAAGGAGCTATTTATCTAATATTATTATTTTTGTTTATTTAATCTGCTGTAATAATCTCTTCAGTTTTTATTAGGTTTGTTTCCCTTCACAATTTTGTTCAGAAATGCTGGGTATTATACATTTTATAATTACTTACATGCTGAGACAAGATACAAATTAACTTTGTTCTTTGTGCAATGGTTCTGACTGTACAGTACAATTATTGCATTAGAAAAACTCATTAAGCATATCTAATGCAATTTCCCTCCACAATACACTCTGAGCTTTCACATTTTTTTAAAGATTTGACCTCATGAAAGAAGTGTGAATTTCACACACGTAATGACAAATGTAGAGAGTCCAGAAGTGCTACTTGAGGCGTAGTCTACTTGCATATTGATCATTTTAAGTCTCAGTCATAAAATCCTATGCTCATTGTTTCATAATTATTCAGCTGTGAAATAATGTGATAATATTCATTGATGCACTTATAACAACAAAACCAAAAAATGTATTTCTAAAGATGGGGTTAGGTTAGGTAAGGGGGAGGTGCAGCAAGACCTGGGTGTCCTTGTACACCGGTCACTGAAAGTTGGTTTGCAGGTACAGCAGGCAGTGAAGAAAGCTAATGGAATGTTGGCCTTCATAACAAGAGGATTTCAGTATAGGAGTAGAGAGGTTCTTCTGCAGTTGTATAGGGCTCTGGTGAGACCACATCTGGAGTATTGTGTACAGTTTTGGTCACCTAATTTGAGGAAGGACATCCTTGTGATTGAGGCAGTGCAGCGTAGGTCCCGCATAAGAGATTAGTATACAAACTTAAAGCACATGGTATTGGGGGTTCAGTATTGATGTGGATAGAGAACTGGCTGGTAGACAGGAAGCAAAGAGTAGGAGTAAACGGGTCATTTTCACAATGGCAGGCAGAGACTAGTGGGGTACCGCAAGGCTCAGTGCTGGGACCCCAGCTATTTACAATATATAAATGATTTGGACAAGGGAATTGAATGCAACATCTCCAAGTTTGCGGATGACACGAAGCTGGGGGGCAGTGTTAGCTGTGAGGAGGATGCTAGGAGACTGCAGGGTGACTTGGATAGGCTGGGTGAGTGGGCAAATGTTTGGCAGATGCAGTATAATGTGGTTAAATGTGAGGTTATCCATTTTGGTGGCAAAAACAGGAAAGCAGACTATTATCTAAATGGTGACCGATTAGGAAAAGGCAGGAGTAGGCCATTCGGCCCTTCGAGCCTGCACCGCCATTCAATATGATCATGGCTGATCATCCAACTTGGTATCCTGTACCTGCCTTCTCTCCATACCCCCTGATCCCTTCAGCCACAAGGGCCACATCTAACTCCCTCGTAAATTTAGCCAATGAACTGGCCTCAACCACCCTCTGTGGCAGAGAATTCCACACTCTGTGTGAAAAAAAAATTCTCATATTGGTCCTAAAAGACTTGCCCCTTATCCTCAAAC
Organism: Leucoraja erinaceus; assembly: GCF_028641065.1. Taxonomy (NCBI): domain Eukaryota; kingdom Metazoa; phylum Chordata; class Chondrichthyes; order Rajiformes; family Rajidae; genus Leucoraja; species Leucoraja erinaceus. The sequence continues at coordinate 53,653,218 of NC_073390.1, forward strand.
TGTGACACCTTGTTCTGGACTTCCCCAACATCGGGAACAATCTTCCTACATCTAGCCTGTCCAAGCCCTTAAGAATTTTGTAAGTTTCTATAAGATCCCCCCTCAATCTTCTATATTCTATCGAGTACCATATAATATAACCATATAACAATTACAGCACGGAAACAGGCCATCTCGACCCTTCTAGTCCGTGCCGAACACATCATCTCCCCTAGTCCCATATACCTGCGCTCAGACCATAACCCTCCATTCCCTTCCCGTCCATATAACTATCCAATTTATTTTTAAATGATAAAAACTAACCTGCCTCCACCTCCTTCACTGGAAGCTCATTCCACACAGCCACCACTCTCTGAGTAAAGAAGTTCCCCCTCATGTTACCCATAAACGTCAGTCCCTTAATTCTCAAGTCATGTCCCCTTGTTTGAATCTTCCCTACTCTCAGTGGGAAAAGCTTTTCCACGTCAACTCTGTCTATCCCTCTCATCATTTTAAAAACCTCTATCAAGTCCCCCCTTAACCTTCTGCGCTCCAAAGAATAAAGCCCTAACTTGTTCAACCTTTCTCTGTAAAGCCAAGTCTATCCAGTCTTTCTTCATATGAAAGTCCTGCCATCCCAGGAATCAGTCTGGTGAACATGTTAGATAATAAGATACAATAACACGTTAGATACATGTTAGATAATAAGATATTTGTTTTGTAGAATGTAGTCTCAAGGTGATACAGGGTTAATGTGGATATGATTGTATGAAGGTGTGTGTGTACATATACTGTGGTGGATAGGAATTGTTTAAACATTTGAAATATGAATGCCCGTGGGCTAGCTGTTCTCAGTCCCTCACCCAACAATTAGGATTTTTTGTTATAATTCACGACACACTGATATTCATGACTTTTTTGTTTTGGAATTATCAATACACTTGTTTTAAAAGAATCAATAGACCTTCCAATTTATGGAGATGCACACGAGCTTGGGCAATGTTTATTGGCCGGAAACTTCTAAATTTTATGATCCGAGGCAAAAATACAAGGTTTGAAGTAAATAAGGCGATTCAATATTTGCTTCTGAGGGTTGACTTCAGCATATCCATAAGCTAAATTGAGCATTGCCTGTTGATAGTATCGATGCTGGGCATCTTTAATGGAATGTGTTCCCGAGTGTTTAAAGTGTATATTGGTCCCTCAATCTTCCTTCTCCTGCTGTTTAGATGGCAGATGGAAGCAGATGGAAGGCAGGCATTTTGCGAGCGTGTTTGAATTTCTGTGACAGCATGAGCTGTGGAAAGACGGTAATTCCCCTGTTAATCAGATCGGAAAACTGGATCTTCATCATCTAATCACAGGGTGCGTCATCTACAAAATATCCGTTTGCTCGGTTACATCTGAGCAGAAATGTCAAAGCTTAGAGCGCAAGAATGTCAAACTGCTTTTGGTGCTTCCATCTATCTGACCCTCTGATGTTTTTCTGCTGCAGTGTAATTTTATATTAAATATTTATTATTCAATTACAATGATTACATCATAAAATAGTTTTAATTATGAGAACAAATTATAGAGGCTATTAAGCGGAGCAAGGACCATCTGTTCAGTAAGTACTCTGACGAACTATAAAGCTTCCCTGTGGAGGTCACGGAAGTGTCATGTCCAGTTGATCCTTTATAGAGGCAACAAAAGCAGCAAGACCTTCAAGTGAATGACTGGGCTCCGGGTGAACCTCTGTGTTTTATTTAGTTTTGAGATACAGCGCGGAAACGGGGCTCTTCGGCCTATTGAGTCCGCCCCGACCAGCGATCCCCGCACATTAACACTATCCCACGCACACACTAGGGACAATTTGTCATTTATACCAAGCCAATTAACCTACAAAACTGTACGTCTTTGGAGTGTGGGAGGAAAGCGAAGATCTTGGAGAAAACTCGCGCGGTCACGGGGAGAACGTGCAAACTCCGTACAGACAGCACCCGTAGTCGGGATGGAAACCGAGTGTCTAGCGCTGTAAGGCAGCAACTCTACCCCTGTGCCACCATATATTGCTTGGTGTATTCAAGTGATAACAGAAAGCCTTGTATCTCTTTGCGGACAGAATGGTAAAACTCATCATCATTTCTTCTTCTCCCATCAGGCAAGATGTGTAGAAGTGTGAAAACGCACACCTCCACATTCAGGGTCCGTTTCGTCCCGGCTGTTATCAGCCAACTGAACCATCCTCCCAACGACTAGAGAGCGGTCCTGAACTACTATCTACCTCATTGGAGGCCCTCAGTCTATGTTTGATCAGACTGTACTGGCTTTATCTTGCACTAAACGTTATTCACAGTATTCCCTTTATCGTGTATCCGTACACTGGAAGGCTCGTTGTAATCATGTGTTGTCTTTCCGCTGACTGGTTAGCATGCAACAAAAGCTTTGCACTGTTCCTCAGTACACGTGACAATAAACTAAACTCAGATTATTCAAACTCGCCCAGATTGCTGTCATCTGGTGCTACCCATGCAGATATGGTATAGATGTCAGCCCAACGCTGCGTTTCCACCTTGTGCAAATGTCCCTTCCTCTGTTTGCCTCTGGCAGTCAATTAAAGGATACTAAACGTGAACTAGTTTCATAATTGAACTAGTGATTGTTAACTGCCAGGCGTGTCGTGTACACTGTGTGCCATAGTTGATTATTTTTTAAGTAACATATAACATATAACAATTACAGCACGGAAACAGGCCATCTCGGCCCTACAGGTCCGTGCTGAGCAACTTTTTTTCCCTTAGTCCCACCTGCCTGCACTCATACCATAACCCTCCATTCCCTTCTCAAGTAACTCTACACTTCTTTCCAACAATTGCAGGTCACATATTCATTGCTTCGAGCCAGCACCGCCATTCAATGTGATCATGGCTGATCATCCCCAATCAGTACCCCGTTCCTGCCTTCTCCCCATATCCCCTGACTGCTATTTTCAAGAGCCCTATCTAGCTCTCTCTTGAAAGCATCCAGAGAACCAGCCTGAGGCAGAGAATTCCACAGACTCACCACTCTCTGTGAGAAAAAATGTTTCCTCCTAAATGGCTTGCTCCTTATTCTTAAACTGTGGCCCCTGGTTCTGGACTCCCACAACATCGGGAACATGTTTCCTGCCTCTAGCGTGTCCAAACCCTTAACAATCTTATATATTTCAATGAGATACCCTCTCATCCTTCTGAACTCCACAGTGTACAAGCCCAGCCGCTCCATTCTCTCAGCATATGACAGTCCCGCCATCCCGGGAATTCACCTTGTAAACCTACGCTGCACTCCCTCAATAGCAAGAATGTCCTTCCTCAAATTAGGGGACCAAAACTGCATACAATACTCCAGGTGTGGTCTCACTAGGGCTCTCTACAACTGCAGAAGGACCTATTTTCTCCTATATTCGATTCCTCTTGTTATTAAAGGCCAACATGCCATTCGCTTTTTTCACTGCCTGCTGATCAAACTGCAGGTTATATGCAAGCTCTATCAATGGGAGAAGATATGTAAATCGGAGGTGTAAATGTACAGAGGGATTGCCCAAAGTTACAGTAAAATGATCACTGAAAAGAACCAAATTGGAATCTGCGTACCTTTGAAGGTCGAAACAACAAAGTCGGAACTACAGATGCTGGTTTATAACAAAGATAGACACACGGTGCTGGAGTAATTCTGGAGAAAAAGGGTGGGTCATGTTTCGGGTCAAGACCCTTCTTCAGACTGAGAGTAGGGGGTGGTGGGGGATGGGTGAGGTGAAGAGCTGGAGGTGCTTTGGTGTTCACCCACATCCCAAAGATGTGCGGGTTGGTAGACTAATTGATCTCTGTAAACCAATCCCAATGTTGGGCAGCGGTAGAGTTGCTGCCTTACAGCGCCAGAGACCCAGGTTCAATCCTGACTCCGGGTGCTGTCTGTGTGGAGGTTCTACATTCTCCCTGTGACTGCGTGGGTTTTCTCCGGGTGCTTCAGTTTCTTTCCACGCTCCAAAGACGTCCAGGTTTATTGGTTAATTGGCTTTGGTAAAATTGTAAATTGTTCCTAGTAGTAGGATAGTGTTGGGTGATCACCGGTTCGACTCGGGCCGAAGGGCCTGTTTCCATACTATTTCTCTAAAGTCTAAACTGTGGATGAGTGGGAGAATCTAACAGAAGTTGATAGGGCTATGGGGCGAATAAAAGGGTGTAAATGAATGCATGATGGCCCTAAAACATAGGCCGGAATATCAGAATCTCATGGCTGGCACTTGACATAAAGTCCCCCCCACTGTGTCAATGAAAACAGTGTGACCTAGAATTACTCTTCATACCTGAAGCCGTATTTGCAAATGAGTAGCCAATTACAATATATCATATTAAGTTGGCTGCACAGTCGCTGAAGCATGCTGTGTTGTTTTGCTCGTAATTAAATATCCCTGAATAATAATCACCAAAATCATATTTGAGATGCTTCTCTGATTATTATTTAACGAAGATTATTTCATCATAAAAACGGGTCCATTGTAATGGCAAATTAAGTATCTGTGGAGCTGAAGGTCGCCACACATGAAGGACATGGCATTATCCAATGAGGACAGGGCAGTTTTATTTATTTGTGAAAGTATTTTAAGCAAGTGGTCTTCAGAGTCCATTGGTGTTTTTTGTGAATATAATGGTACAGCACTAGAATTGCTGCCTTACAGCGCCAGCGAGCCAGACTTGCTGTCTGTGTGGAGTTTGTACGTTCTCCCCGTGATCGCGTGGGTTTTCTCTGAGATCTTTAGTCTCCAACCCACACTCCAAACATGTTGTAGAGGTTACACAAAAAAGCTGGAGAAACTCAGCGGGTGCAGCAGCATCCATGGAGCGAAGGAAATAGGCAACGTTTCGGGCCGAAACCCTTCTTCAGACTGATCGGGGGTGGGGGGGGCGGGAACAAGAAAGGAAAAAGGAGGAGGAGCCCGAAGGATGGGAGGAGACAGCAGGGGGATCGTTTCGCCGAACACCTCCGCTCGGTCTGCAATAACCAAGCTGACCTCCCGGTGGCTCAGCACTTCAACTCCCCCTCCTTCTCCGTCTCCGACCTCTCTGTCCTGGGTCTCCTCCATGGCCACAGCGAGCAGCACCGGAAATTGGAGGAACAGCACCTCATATCCTTCATCCTGGGGGCATGAACATCGAATTCTCCCAATTTTGTTAGTCCCTGCTGTCTCCTCCCATCCCCCAGCCTTTGGGCTCCTCCTCCTTTTTCCTTTCTTGTCCCCGACCACCCCCCACCCCCGATCAATCTGAAGAAGGGTTTCGGCCCGAAACGTTGCCTATTTCCTTCGCTCCATAGATGCTGCTGCACCCGCTGAGTTTCACCAGCTTTTTTGTGTACCTTTGATTTTCCAGCATCTGCAGTTCCTTCTTAAACAACATGTTGTAGAGGTTAATTGGCTGGGTGTAAGTGTAAATTGTCCTTAGTGTGTGTAGGATAGTGTTAGTGTGTGGGGATCGCTGGTCAGTGTGGACATGGTGGGCTGAAGGGCCTGTTTCAGCACTGTGTTCCTATCGTTAGGCATGCTACTGCCTAAAAAAATATATTTTCACAATTGTGTCATTTCTCTTTGATAGCTTAAATAATTACCAGGAAATAGTTACATAACAAAAAATGACTTTAACATCACCTAGATATCTGAATGTACTTTCCTTTATTTTAAGCAGCTCAGATTACAAACTCTTTCTTTAATGGGCAGTAGAATAATGATTTAAGGCAGAATTTGTTATTCTTCACATCCTTGGGCCATTTGTCTATGTTTCTACCTCAAAGCATGCCACAGACATTGAAATACCTTTTGAAGTTTAATGGAGAGAACCACAGAGGACATCTTAGTAAACTTTACCTCACAAGTAGCAACGGAAAAATCACATGATCTGTTCTTGCTCTATCTGAAAGATAAATTTGACCTCGGACACGAGGAAATCCCTTGAAGGCCATTGACTATGGTAATGATCTTTAGAGGCCAGAACAGCAGATAGGCAATTTGGGTACGTTGCAACCCAACAGCATGAACAGTGAATCCTCCAATTTTGGATAACTACCACCCTTTCCCCTTGTTTTTCCTCTCCTCCCTCCCCCCTCCTGTATGCCTCACCTGGACCCACACCTATCCCCCCCCCCCCCCCCCCCCCCTCTTCCATGTACATCCCTTCCTCCATCTTCACATTCCACATCTTTTCAATCCTATTATCTCACACCTTCAGTCTTTTCACCTCTGGCCTTTGTCCATCCAACTGCCTATCAAAAACTAAACCCTGTCCTGCATTGCCCCTCCTCTCTTCTAGCTCCCCACCCAAACAATTAATCTGAGGAAGGATCCCAGCCTGAAATGTCACCTATCCTGGTTCTCCAGATATGCTGCCTGACCCACTGTTATTTATTCTAGCATTTTGTGTCTCTCTGTAAACCTGGACCTGCGGTTTTTGTTTATTCAGATTATTGATTATTGGTGAGCAATTAGTGGTTCCTCAGAAAGACACCACTTTGACAATGTGCTCTGTCATAACTACATTAATATCAATGTAGATTATATGTTGAACATACCGTATGTACCTACAATGGAACTTGGACTCATTACATGCAGACCCATAGAGGAGATTGAGACAAAATATGAGTGAAGGGTTTTAGAGTCCTGACTGCACTTCTAATGATCTGTTTACTGTGCAATTTATGAAGCTTTCTCAATTCATGCCCTAATCTTTTGCTTTGAATTAAAACACATCGGGTTTCTTCACAACTTTTGCTAAATGTCTTGTAGAAACATAGAAACATAGAAATTAGGTGCAGGAGTAGGCCATTCGGCCCTTCGAGCCTGCACCGCCATTCAATATGATCATGGCTGATCATCCAACTCAGTATCCCGTACCTGCCTTCTCTCCATACCCCCTGATCCCCTTAGCCACAAGGGCCACATCTAACTCCCTCTTAAATATAGCCAATGAACTGGCCTCAACTACCCTCTGTGGCAGAGAGTTCCAGAGATTCACCACTCTCTGCGTGAAAAAAGTTCTTCTCATCTCGGTTTTAAAGGATTTCCCCTTTATCCTTAAGCTGTGACCCCTTGTCCTGGACTTCCCTAACATCGGGAACAATCTTCCTGCATCTAGCCTGTCCAACCCCTTAAGAATTTTGTAAGTTTCTATAAGATCCCCTCTCAATCTTCTAAATTCTAGAGAGTATAAACCAAGTCTATCCAGTCTTTCTTCATAAGACAGTCCTGACATCCCAGGAATCAGTCTGGTGAACCGTCTCTGCACTCCCTCTATGGCAATAATGTCCTTCCTCAGATTTGGAGACCAAAACTGTACGCAATACTCCAGGTGTGGTCTCACCAAGACCCTGTACAACTGCAGTAGAACCTCTCTGCTCCTATACTCAAATCCTTTTGCAATGAAAGCTAACATACCATTCGCTTTCTTTACTGCCTGCTGCACCTGCATGCCTACCTTCAATGACTGGTGTACCATGACACCCAGGTCTCGCTGCATCTCCCCCTTTCCCAATCGGCCACCATTGTGTAGTAGTCTCTGAATCTATATTAATATTTATTAACATTTCAGGCAACTAAACCATCCTATCACCAACTAGAGAGTAGTCTTGACCTACCATTTACCTCATTGGGGACCCTTGGACTATCTTTAATTGAACTTTACCTTGCACTAAACGTCCTGTATCTGTACTCTGTGAGCAGCTTGATTGCAATCATGTATAGTTTTCTCTGCTGTTGGAAAGCAGCAACAAAAATGCTTCTCACTGTACCTCGATGCATGTGACAATAAACTAAACTCCACTACTATCAAAGATGGACACAAAGCTGGAGTAACTCAGTGGGACAGGCAGCAACTCTGGAGAGAAGGAATGAGGGACCGTTTTGAAGAAGTCTCCACCCGAAAAGTCACACATTTCTTCTCTCCAGAGATGCTGACTGTCCCGCTGAGTTACTCCAGCTTTTTGTGTCTGTCCAGTTTAAACCAGCAGTTCTTTCCGACATTAAACTATTTAGATATGTGCTTTAAAAATGTGCATCATATTCCAGAAATAAAAACACTGAAATACTCAACAGGTTAAGAGATAGCATTTGAGTTGCTAAATTCATCAGAACAGTTTGAAGTTTGACATCTCGATGTGTTATCTAAGTCCATTTTATCCACCTTCTTGGATGCTGTCTAATCTGCTGGGTGATGGTTCCCAGAGTTTGGGTGTTTCTATTTTAATGTAAGAATTTGATTGAAGCCTTAATCCAGCAAACAATTCACGTGATATATTTTTCCCATTCAATCTGTAACATGAGATATTGTACCATTGTTGTCATAAAGAATTGGTGCAACTTAATCAAGAGAGGAAGAAACTGCCTCGGAGTGACTGAAGTATTGGGCACGATTCGACTGTCTTGTAGGTGTGAGGTGTTTTTTTTTAATGTGCCCTATCAGCATTGCATTGTCAATTAATGTGGAGTTTTACCATCAAACCTGCCTTAATCTCAAAGAATGATAAAGGTGGACGTTCTTCTGCTCAATTAAAAAAGTGCAGAGAGAATTTCTTAAGTGAGAAGATTGCTATTTTCATTGTGCAGAATTAAATTCTTAAAAAAAAAAAAAAAATTATAACCCTGTGAACCTGCAATAATTGGAAAATTATTTGAGTGAAAAATCGAAATGATTTATTTTTATGAAAGTTCGAAATGCATTGGTTCAGAAACCATTCTGGAAATTTAAATTGCTTTTGGAAACCTTCATATTTGTACATTCTCTTCTTATTCCTCTCCTATTTTCTGCATTGTTCCGTTGTGTCAATACCAAATGTGTTGGCATTTTGCTTAATATCTGTGACATATTCCATTTGACCGCTGAATCACTACTAATTATTATGCTGCTGAAAGCTAATGGTGTATGATTGGGTTCCTGCTTCACAGGAATGTCTTTAATATTACATACCTTTATGAATGTATTTGTATTGCACATTGGGCTTTGCAATCAACAAACATTTGTTCCAACAATGCCTCAATATTTCTAAACGTGACCTTATTTTAAAATAATTCCATGGCTCCCCAGCACTAATCTTCTGCAAATCTGCAAGAATGTTATGGCCCTTTGAGCAGTTTCCTTCACTCTCTCACTGTGAGCTGTGCCTTTAGATATTTAGATAGAAAACTCTGATCATTCATCTGTAAACCACTCTACCACTCTCTCTCATTTTTCTCCTTCAGATTTAGGCATCGAGCCACACAGTGTGGAAACAGGCCCTTCGGCCCAACTTACCCGTACTGGCCAACATGTCCCATCTACTCTAGTCCCACCTACCTGCGTTTGGCCCATATCCCTCTAAACCTGTCCTGTATCCACCAATCACGTGCCAGACTTTGTCCTTCCTCCACCACTATTTTCCACCAATCTCCTCCTGTCTGCAGTATGGTCCCGATCCAAAACGTCATGTATCCATTACTAGACCTTTCTTCAGCCTGAAGAAGGGTCTCGACTCAAAACATCCCCTGTTCCTTCTCTCCATAAATGCTGCCTCACCCGCCGAGTTTCTCCAGCATTTTTTGTCTACCTCCACAGATGCTGCCTGACCTGCTGAGTTACTCCAGCACTTTGCATTTTACGCAGTCATACCTTTTTTAACCAACTTCACATCAGTTGCAATAAATGCGAACATGCTGCACACGCAGTAATTGTGAACACTGCTATCTATATTGAAGTGAAGAATAATTGATGGATTAGGGGGCGATGCAGCGGTAGAGTTGCTGCCTCGCAGCTCCAGAAACCTGGGTTCAATCCTGACTACGGGTGCTGTCTGCATGGCGTCTGTACGTTCTCCCCGTGACCTGCGTGGGTTTTCTCCAGGTGCTCCGGTTTCCTCCCACACACTCCAAAGAAGTACAGGTTTGTTGGCTAAATCGCTTGGTAAAATTATAACTTGTTCCTAGTGTGTAGGATAGTGCTAGTGTGCGGGGAGCATTGGCCGGCATGGACTCGGTGGGCCGAAGGGCCTGTTTCTGTGCGGTATCTTTAAACTAAGCTAAACTAAATAGGAGAGGTTCTGTGATGATAATTTTAACAATGCCCATGTTTAATATAGTACCAATCTGATGGGTATTTTAACGTTCTTCCCTCTGTGGAGTATTACAAAACTAATTCAACTAATTGATCTCACAATGCAATTAATTCAATGTGCTTCTTTTGAGGCAGATAATGAATCAGCTGGAATCCATACCTCTCAATTTTAAACAGATGCCAAATATAACCCCCTGCTGTTTGTTCTTGACAATTGATGTGACTAGTCTGTGTTATTATTAGATTACAACTGCTGTAAGTGAGTTTTCCTAATTTAGAATCTCATTCAATCATTACACTTTGTTTTTTCTAACCATCTGGTTGGCAGACAAGACGACAGGGCCATGTGTAATACGGGTCAGTATCTATTGAGTTTTTGGCCCTTTGATGGAGCATCTGTGCAGAGTATTCAAAGATATTCCATTGTCGCTAACTAGTGATATGACAAATACTTGAACATTTCCAGACTTAAATTAAGATGAAATGTACTAATGGCCCCATTCAAATCAAGGACCAACTACAGTGACTTACAGCACCACCGGGTGGTTTGTAGGCAATGCGAATGTGGTCCAGAGAAGGTTTACAAGAATGATCTCAGAAATGATTGGGTATGACAAGCGTTAGAAGGCACTGGGCCTTTAATCGCTGGAGTTTAGAAGGATGAGCGGGAGGGACCTCATTGAAATGTACCATATAGTGAAAGGTCTGTATAGAGTGGATGTGGAGAGGATGTTCCCACTAGTGGGAGAGTCTAGAACCAGAGGTCATAGCCTCCAAATTAAAGGATGGAGATGAGGAGGAATTCCTTTAATTGGGGTGGTGAATCCGTGGAATTCATTGCAATAGAAGGCTGTTGAAGCCAAGTCCATGGATGTTTTTAAGGTGGAGTTTGACAGATTCATGATTAGTACAGGTGTCGGGGATTATGGGGAGAAGGCAGGAGAATGGGTTAAAGAGGGAAAGGTAGATTAACCATGATTGAATGGCGGAGTAGACTGGATGGGACCATTTCACTACTTGCGAGGAGGGGGGAAAGAAGAAAGATTGAAAAGGGGAGATGCAAGACAAAGCATGGCAGGTAATAGGTCGACATAGGTGGAGAGGAGAGGGGGGGGGGGGGGGGGGGGGGGGGGGGGGGGGGTGTGGGTGGGGGGGTGGGGTGGGGGGGGGGTGGGGGGGGGGGGGGTGGGAGGAGTGGGGGGGGGGGGGGGGGGGGGGGGGGGTTGTGGGCAAATGGATGGAATAAAGGCCAGACATTCCATTTTCAACTTTCTGTATAAATAAATGATACTCAATGTAAAGGAACATTGATACAAAAATGATTTGCTTTGCTGTGCAGACTGCTTTATCGCCATGCAGTCCTGACTGGGATAAAAAACCCAAAAACATCATCTATCCATGTCCTCAAGAGATGTTGCCTGATCTGTTGGGTCACTCCAGCACTTCTTGTGTCTTTTTTTGGTAAACCAGCATCTGCAGTTCCTCACATCTCCAAAGTACTTTTTGATTTGTCTATCAATATTCCTTCAACCTAAATTATTGAAGAGCACAAAATATCAGCTTAGACAGATTTAAGGGCCTGTCCCACTTGCGTGTCCTTGGCACGCAAATTACACGACTTCGTGGTCGCGTTGAGGCGCACGGGCATCGTATGGCCGCACGGGGCCGGTCCCACTTAGAAGCGCGGAGGGGTATGTAGTTGTGTGCGACATCGCGCGGGGCTCCAGAAATTTTTGTAGTGAACAAGATCTTCACGCGCCAACGGCCTGTCGCGGAACTGACGGCCAAAGTGGGACAGGCCCAAGACCCTGACGCGATGCAATGTCTCACCTCCAACAGCAGCAGAAGCAGGCAAACGATCGCCGAACTTGGCCTGGGGCTCACGGCCGTTGCAGTCCGGATCCGCCCCCACTTCTACTCCCAGAGCGGGGCCAAGAAAATTGAAGATGGACACAAAATGCTGGAGTAACTCAGCGGGACCGGCAGCATCTCTGGAGAGAAGCAAATGATGACGTTTCGGGTCAACACCCTTCTTTCAGACTGAAGAAGAGTCTCGACCCGAAACGTCACCCATTGCTTCTCTCCAGAGATGCTGCCGGTCCCGCTGAGTTACTCCAGCTTTGTGTCCACCTTCAAATGACGTCACGCGCTCCAGACGGCTGTGTGTACGCATGGAATCGCGCCCGACCTTCGCTTGACCTTCGCAGCTCGACGCGACCACGAGGTTGCGTAATTAGCGTGCCAAGGACATGCAAGTGGGACAGGCCCTATATTTGTTGACAGCGTGACAAGGATGTGATGTGTAGGAGCCATTTGTTGCAGGTATCTAAATCTCCCTCCCTTTGGGACACTTCACTAGCTCATGCCATCATGATAAAATTAACCTGCTTCATTCTGGAGACAAAGCTCTGGAGACAGATTTTTTCAATGGTTCAACCATGCTCTTCTAAACTCTTTTTGGCTGTGTTTGTCTAATTGGAAATAAACATTTCAAATTAAACAAACTAATTGCCACATTGAAAATAAATGGTATAATTACACTTAATACATGAAGGAAAATTGAGGTGAGGATTATCTATTTACCATTGTACGTAGTCATAGAGTCTTACAGCATGGAAACGGGCCCTTTGGCCCAACTTGCCCATGCCGGCCAACATGTCTCATCTACACTTGTCCCACCTGCACATATCCCTTTATACATGTCCTGTCAATACACCTGTCTAAATGTTACTTAAACGTTGCAATAGTATCTGCCTCAACTTAATTTACAAGTGCTGCACAGGCTTCACAACTATAAGAAGTAAATTAACCAACTATAAAAAAAAAGATTTGTGTAATGTCTAAGCAGTCTAGACAGTAAACACCTAGAGGAATATGTTCATGACATTAAGCACAATCCCTCTTACTATTAACCACAATGTATATCCCCAGAAATAAACATATCAACACTGGTCCATGTGACAGGACAGAAAGATAGTTTAGTCTAGATAGACAATAGGCAATAGGTGCAGGAGTAGAGGCCATTTGGCCCTTCGAGCCAGCACCGCCATTCAATGTGATCATGGCTGATCATCCCCAATCAGTACCCCGTTCCTGCCTTCTCCCCATATCCCCTGACTACGCTATTTTTAAGAGCCCTATTCAGCTCTCTGTTGAAAGCATCCAGAGAACCGGCCTCCACCGCCCTCTGAGGCAGAGAATTCCACAGACTCACCACTCTCTGTGAGAAAAAGTGTTTCCTCATCTCCGTTCTAAATGGCTTACTCCTTATTCTTAAACTGTGGCCCCTGATTCTGGACTCCCCCAACGTTGGGAACATGTTTCCTGCCTCCAGCGTGTCCAAGCCCTTAACAATCTTACATGTTTCAACGAGATAACCTCTCATCCTTCTAAACTCCAGAGTGTACAAACCCAGCCGCTCCATTCTCTCAGCATATGACATTCCCGCCATCCCGGGAATTAACCTTGTAAACCTGCGCTGCACTCACTCAAGAGGTGGCGCAATGATAGAAATGCAGCCTTGTAGCACCAGAGATCCAGGTTCGATCCTGACCTGTGTTACCGTGCTGTCTGTACGGCCAACTTGCATCGCCCCTTTTCAAGCTTTCTGTCCTACCCTGTGACCGCGCAGGTTCTTCCCGGTGCTCCGGTTCCCTCCCACACACCAAGGACCTACAGGTTTGTCGGTTACAGGTGCACAACCTTTTATCCGAAAGCCTTGGGACCAGACACTTTTCCTAATTCGGATTTTGTCGGCCTTCGGAATGGAAATTTTTTAGCGTAGATTTTAATGGCTGGCTCAGTGGTAGAGTGCTCGGCTCATATCCGCAAGGTCGCGAGTTTGCGCCTCGATCCCGGCAGTTACTCGGTCGCTAGTTTGAGTCTTCAATGTAGTTTTTTCATGCAGAATAAATGTCTGTATGAAATGCAGTGTGTTGAATGAATTCCTGAATTTGTAAATGTGACCGCAGCATTGAATCGCCTCCCGCACTCATGTCACCCTAGCGGGGCTACATGCCCTTAGGCGGCCTAAGGCGACATTTTCACACTCTTATATCCGTGTGCAGCAGAGGCGACGTGCGTTTGGCGCCAAACGTGAGCTTTGGTGAGCTTTGATGTGCAGACGACATCCTGGAAAATGTCCGGTTTCTTCCAGGTAGGCGATATACCCTCCCGGGCAATATACCCTCCACTTCTCTTTTATGAAGGGGATTTAGTTCCCCTTTCTTCCAGGACTGACCGGAGGTTCCGCTGTCACCTCTGCGGGCCGCCCTCGGTGAACATTTTCAAGGACCTTTCTTCAAGGACCGAAAAAATGTCCGCTATTCGGAGGTTTTCGTTATTTGGATCTTCGGATAAAAGGTTGTGCACCTGTAATTGGCTTTGGTAATAATGCAATTTGTTCCTAGTGTTAGTGTACGGGGTGATCGCTGGTCGGCGCGGACTCGGTGGGCCTGTAGCTCTAATGTCTAAATGTCTAAAGCGTGGAAGTAGTCTGAACACAAATCTGAGCATCTTTGGAGTGTGGGACGAAACTGGAACACCTGGAGAAAACCCACGTGGTCACGGGGAGAACGTACAAACTCCACACAGACAGTACTTGTAATCAGGATCAAACCCGGGTCTCTGGTGCTGTAGAGCAGCAACTCTACCGCTGTGCCTCTGTATCGCCCCATAGCTTCAATACTATTCTGCTCGATTACAATAACCCTCAATCCCCCAAATGTCCCTAAATTTATCTATTACGTATTTGAAAAGTAAGATATATTTTCCCTGGTTCTCTCGTGGAGTGAATTCGAAAGATTCACAATCTTCTAAGAAAAACAAGACGTCTTCATCTCGGTCTCTTGGTTTTAGAATACCCACTGGGGAACCATTCTCAGAGCGTCTCGCCTGTCAAGCCTACTCAGAATTTCACGTGTATCAATAAAATAATTTCCCATTTTTTTGAACTTCAGAGAATAGAGGCCCAAACGACTCTATCTTTCCTTGTAAGGCAACCATTTCATAGAAACATAGAAACATAGAAATTAGGTGCAGGAGTAGGCCATTCAGCCCTTCGAGCCTGCACCGCCATTCAATATGATCATGGCTGATCATCCAACTCAGTATCCCGTACCTGCCTTCTCTCCATACCCCCTGATCCCCTTAGCCACAAGGGCCACATCTAACTCCCTCTTAAATATAGCCAATGAACTGGCCTCGACTGCCCTCTGTGGCAGAGAGTTCCAGAGATTCACCACTCTGTGTGAAAAAAGTTCACCTCATCTCGGTTTTAAAGGATTTCCCCCTTATCCTTAAGCTGTGACCCCTTGTCTCTGTACTGTACACTGACAATGACAATTAAAATTAAATTGAATCTGATTCTTGTCCTGGACTTCCCCAACATCGGGAGCAATCTTTCTGCATCTAGCCTGTCCAACCCCTTAAGAATTTTGTAAGTTTCTATAAGATCCCCTCTCAATCTACTAAATTCTAGAGAGTATAAACCAAGTCTATCCAGTCTTTCTTCATAAGGCAGTCCTGACATCCCAGGAATCAGTCTGGTGAACCTTCTCTGCACTCCCTCTATGGCAATAATGTCCTTCCTCAGATTTGGAGACCAAAACTGTACGCAATACTCCAGGTGTGGTCTCACCAAGACCCTGTACAACTGCAATAGAACCTCCCTGCTCCTATACTCAAATCCTTTTGCTATGAAAGCCAACATACCATTCACTTTCTTTACTGCCTGCTGCACCTGCATGCCTACCTTCAATGACTGGTGTACCATGACACCCAGGTCTCGCTGCATCTCCCCCTTTCCCAATCGGCCACCATTTAGATAATCGTCTGCTTTCCTGTTTTTGCCACCAAAATGGATAACCTCACATTTATCCACATTATACTGCATCTGCCAAACATTTGCCCACTCACTATCCCATCTTTAACAACTGACTCTAGCAGTTTCCCCACTACCGATGTTAGACTAACTGGTCTGTAATTCCCCGTTTTCTCTCTCCCTCCCTTCTTAAAAAGTGGGGTTACGTTTGCTACCCTCCAATCCACTGGAACTACTCTAGAATCTAAAGAGTTTTGAAAGATTTCATCCCAGGAATAAATCTGGTCAACTTTCTGTGTTGTTTCCAAGGCAACCATAGCCTCCTTTAAGTAAAGAGACTAAGACTGTAACTGTGCTCCAGGTGTGGTCTCACCAAAACCATTTGTAGTTGTCACAATTCATCCTTTCCACTGTGCTCTATCTCCCGTAATAAATGCTGATGCTCCATTTGCCTTTCCAATTATTTTCTGTACCTGTGTGTCCACTTTCTGGTTTTCTTGTGAGACCATCAACATTTAAATAAGATTTGAGCCATAGTGATACAGTGTGGAAGCTGGCCCTTCATCCCAACTTGTCCACACCAACCGACATGTCCCAGCTACACTAGTCCCATCTGTCTGCGCTTGGCCCATGTCCCTTCAAACCTGTCCTATCCGTGTACCTGTCCAAATGTTTCTTGAACGTTGCAATTCTATTTAACAATTCGTCTTACCACAATGGACAACCACACATCATGGAGTCATAGAGTGATACAGTGTGGAAACAGGCCCTTCACCCCAACTTGCCCACACCAACTGACATGTCCCAGCTACACTAGTCCCATTTGCATGCGTTTGGTACATATCCCTCCCCCAAATCTGTCCTACCCATGTACCTGTCAAACTGTTTCTTAAACGTTGGGATAGTCCCTGCCTCAACTATCTCCTCTGGCAGCTCGTTCCATACACCCACTCAGTTACCCCTCAGATTCCTGTTGAATCTTTTCCCCTTCACCTTGAACTTATGTCCTCTGGTCCTCCATTCACCTAACCTGGGCAAGAGACTCTGTGCATCTGCCCGATCTATTCCTCTCATGATTTTGTACACCTCTATAAGATCACCCCTCATCCTCCTGCGCTCCAAGGAATAGAGACCCAGCCTACTCAACCTCTCCCTGTAGCCCACACCCTCCAGTCCTGGCAACATCCTGGTAAATCTGGCGACATCCACACGTTATCATATTACCGATAAAGTAACTGCTCTGTTTTGCTTTAGGTTATCCTCACAACTTACTATCTGCCTATTTTACAGTCCAATATCACAGCGTAATAAGCATAAAGTCTTGGTAGTCGTGATTTTAAGCCAGATGGTTGAACCTTTACAATGAGTTCAGGAAGGTTATGCATGAATATTTATCTATGCATCCAGGTGACGTTTTCTAAATATGTAACTGTGCCAGAATGTATCTGCCTATAAGGGTTTCACAGTAGTAGAGTTGCTGCCTTATAGTGTCATAGACCTCAGTTCAATCCTGACTACAGGAGTTTACATGTTCTCCCTTTGACCGCGTGGGTTTCCTCTGGGTGCTCCTGTTTCCTCCCATATTCTAAAGATGTGCAGGTTTGTAGGCAAATTGCCCCTAGTGCGTGGGATAGATCTGGTGTGTACGGGTGATCATTGGCCAGCAGGGACCTAGTGGGCTGAAGGTCCTGTTTCCCCACACTGTATCTCTAAAATAATGTGCATTGAAGCTTAGAACTATTTTCCATTATTTTCTTGATGTCAAGTACACAGGAAGCCATGTTTGTCTGCTGTTATTTTCACAGCAATTGAAGCGCATTCTATATTATGTTCAGTCATGGAAATGTTACCAACTTCATTTCTAAGTTAGACACAAATGCTGGAGAAACTCAGCGGGTGAGAGAGCTAGATATGGCTCTTAAAAATAGCGGAGTTGGGGGATATGGGGAGAAGGCAGGAACGGGGTACTGATTGGGGATGATCAGCCATGATCACATTGAATGGCGGTGCTGGCTCGAAGGGCCGAATGGCCTGCACCTATTGTCTATTACCTTGTTTATAGTATATGGAGCGAAGGAATGGGTGACGTTTTGGGTCGAGACCCTTCTTGAGTCTGAAAAAGGGTCTCAAACCGAAACATTACCTATTCCTTCGCTCCATAGATGCTGCCTCACCCGCTGAGTTTCTCCAGCATTTGTGTCTACCTTTGATTTATTTTTTCCCCAGCATCTGCAGTTCTTTATTAAAAACTTCATTTCTAATATCTCTGACTATAGTCATAGCTGCAGACATTTTCTGATTAAACTCTAGAATGACCTTGTTAATATTGTTTTTAATAAGGAATGATCTGCTCCAGACTACACTATTGGTTTTGTCTATGTACATATTTGCCACTGCGCATAAATCTGTCGGCTGGAAATAAGGAAAAATTATGGATTTCTTTTTCAAAAAGCCATTGACAGTCTTTCAAATTGAAATTCTAGATCTGTATCTATTTAATTCTCCTTAGTGGCTGATCTGAGTATGGATCATTCTTTTTAAATCTAAACATTGTGACATTCAACATGCCCTCTTATAAATTAGCGGTTTTACTCAGAGGCTGTGACATTTGACAAGAGATCATTGTAAGGCTGTATTTAAGATGAGGGGAAAATGCCAAGAATGTTCATTTTCTCTGGCGCAAGCCAACAAAAGAAACATTAGGTTGTGTCTGCTAGAATTTAATCCAACCTCTGAAATAACCGGGAATTAAATTTGAGGCAGTGCAACGCAGTAATGGTAATGATTTACTATGATGGAAATGTTTCCATGTAATATTTTTTTAAGATTATTAGATCGTAAATCCACAATGGCTGGCTTTGGTTTCTCAGTACCCCAGCGTGTAGAATTTCTTTGCAACTGATATTAATAATTCTCCACTGATAGAAGCCTGTAACATTTTGAATTGCATATTGAGCAGTTCTTCATTTGTCACAGAGTGATGGCAGCAAAAATGATGTTTATTATTGGTGTCATGACCCTTGGGTTTTGACTTATTTGATAGTGTGATTTATGATAACATGGTCTTCTGGAGGGTTGGATAAAAGAGCTGAAAGCTTGATGTACTGGCAGCAGAAAAAGCTATCTGTGACTTCTCAATTTCTGTTGTCAGAATACAACTATTTCTCATTGGGCAGTAGACAGCAAATTTGTGACTGCAATGCTATAATTATTTATCAAGTGGATGTTTTTTTTGTTGTTGCTTCTTTTGGAACATGTATAATACACGGTTACCCAGTAAACTATTGTTAATCAATTTGCTAGTCTGTTCAAAGTGAGCATAGAATAGAAGCAAGCATTGAGCGGATCAGGGAGGGATGTGTTGAAGTTGCCCAACTTCATATTGTAGACCGTTCTGGCATGCGAGTCTTGCCAAAATCGACAGGAATCCGCGCGCTTATTTCAGGAGTTTGGTCCAGAGTTCTCTCTCTCTTGACTTCCTTGATGGCTTTGCAGACGTCTTGGTTTAGTTGAGGGTAGTTTAGAGGTACAGTGCAGAAAGGTCCGTGGCCCAGGGACTCCGCACGAACCAGTGATCCCGCACGCTAGCACCATCCTACACACGAGGGACAATTTACAATCTTTTACCAATTAACCTATAAACCTGCACGTCTTTGGAGTGTGGGAGGAAACCGGAACACCCGGAGAAAACCCACGTGGTTACGGGGAGAACGTACAAACTCTGTACAGACAGCACCCGTAGTCAGGATGAAACCTGGGTCTCTGGCGCTGTAAGGCAGCAACTCTACCGCTGTGCCATCCTGTCATAAATAGATTTTTTTGTACAGCTTGATCATTTGACTTGAATGCTGCAGACTTGGACTTCATCTGGGAATGAAACATAAAAACATAGAAAATAGGTGCAGGAGGAGGCCATGCGATCATGGCTGATCTTCCCAAATCAATAACCCGTGCCTGCCTTCACCCCATATCCCTTGACTCCACTAGCTCCAAGAGCTCTATCTAACTCCCTCTTAAATCCATTTAGTGATTTGGCCTCCACTGCCCTCTGTGGCAGGGAATTCCACAAATTCACAACTCTGGGTGAAAAAGTTTCTTCTCAGCTCAGTCTTAAATGGCCTCTTTATTCTGAGACTGTGGCCCCTGGTTCTGGACTGGCCCAACATTGGGAAAATTTTTCTAGTCTGTCCAGTCATTTTATGTTTCTACAAGATCTACCTCCCCTTCATCCTTCTAAACTCCAGTGAATACAAGCCTAGTCTTTTCAATCTTTCCTCATATGACAGTCCCACCATCCCAGGGATCAATCTCGTGAACCTACACTGCACTGCCTCAATCGCAAGGATGTCCTTCCTCAAATTAGGAGACCAAAGCTGTACACAATACTCCAGAATGGACCTCTTTAATGTAGCCTCGGAATATTCCATAACTGACACATATTTCCCTGCTCATGTGTAGTATGCTTTGATAATGGAAAGTATCTAGCATACCTTCATAACTCGATCCACATTAATTGCATTGTGTAATTTTAAGGCATCTATTAGCCCTGTCCCACGGTACGAGTTCATTCCAAGAGTTTTCCCGAGTTTAAAAAAAAATCAAACTTGTGGTAAGCACGGAGAATGAACATAGCGGGTACATCGAAGCTCGGGGATGTCTCTTAGCGGCCCGTCACGATAACGGCGGGTACTCGAGAAGACTCGCTAACGGCAGGTAAGCACCGGACGACTCGTGAAGATTTTTCAACAAGATGAAAAATATCCACGAGAGCCCCAAGTACCGACGAGTGGCCATTACCGTGAATCTCCGAGATCGAATTAGGGCAAACTCGGGAGAACTCTTGGAATGAACTCGTACCGTGGGGCTGGGCTTTACGTGTGATAAAAGTTTTCCTAATGTGAACTTTAAACACTTCCTTATTTTTCCCCATAATCCCAGAGACAAAGCTGTGGAACGATAACAATACTGAGGCACATTTTCTGTATCGACTACGTTGCTGCTGGGATGTAACATTTCAAGGAAAATCACTCCAGATCAATTTTTTTGAAAGGTGAAATAAACCTTCCTGTCCATTGCATGTGACTTAGATTTGTATAAAGAGTGAACTTAATAGTTCAGGACCTTCAAATATATTCCACGCATTGGAATCGCTGAGTTTACTGCAGATGAAGAGAATGATTACAGGGTGTTGTCATTTGCAAAGAATTAGGTTAAATCTTAATTGGTGGGTTAATATTTATACAAAACATGACTGATGTTTGTTGGTATCTCTGTTCTCGTAAACATTTCAAATATCTGTTTCTTTTTGCTGGCAGAATGCAGGGAATAGACAAACCACCCACCACAAACCACCTCCACCTATCCCAGTTGCATTGAAGCTGTCCCTTTTATTTTTAACTTTGCATTCCTCCCCTTCGGCGCCGTCTCCCTAGCGACAGAAGATGAGAAAGTTTGGTTGTCAGCCTTCAAGCCCAATGCTGAACAAGATGTGGTGCTGTCTTTATGCATGCATTAAGCTGTTCACTTTACATGCCTCAACTTGTGAGAGAAACACGTAATGAGGTCCTGCATTCGCACATGGTCTCTGCCTCCCACAAATCATCGACTGCTATAGGCTCCCCTTTTATGGAGACTCGACAATTAGTTTTAATATCCTGGGACAATATTAAATCCCCCGGCTGACAAAACTCTTGAAGTTGCCAATTGCTCATTATATTTTTGTGACTATTTTTGCTACAGTAAATATGAAGTCAACTGACAGAGAATCCATGTGCTCTGGCAATGAGGCAGCTCTGGCGGAGCTTCAGTTTCCCAGATTAGATTAGATTAGATCCTTTATTTGTCATTCAGACCTTTCGGTCTGAACGAAATGTCGTTGCCTGCAGCCATACATGTAATAATAAACAACAAAACACACAATAAACACAAATTAACATCCACCACAGTGAGTTCACCAGGCACCTCCTCACTGTGGTGGAGGCAAAAGTCTCTCCCTCTCTCTATCTCTCTCCCCCTCCCCCTCCCCCTCCCCCTGCGAGGGATGGGTGGAGATGGTCACTAAGTTGGAGTAACTCGGCGAGCCAGGCAGCCTGGATCAGCTGGGGAGGACAGGTGGAAAAGGGCAAGATGCTGGAATCAGATTAAGAAAAGAAAGGGGGGAGTGAAATGTTGAACCAGAGAGTGGGGTGGTGGGCAGATGGAAATGGGGGTGGAGGGGAGGATCGGACAACTGGAGGTGATGGGGGTGGGTGATGAGCAGAAGAAGGTGGGGGGGGAGTAGAAAGGAACTGGGTGGTGGAAGAGCAGAGTGGAAATAGAGGTGTGTGTGCGTGCGTGTGTGTGTGTTCAGAAGGGGAGAGCAAGGTGGGTTGGGGGATGGAGGTTTATTGAAATTGGAGAATTCCATGTTCATGCCATAGGGTTACAGGATACCCAAGGCGGAGGAGATGCTGCTGTTCCAGTTTGCATGTGACCTTGCTCTGGTAATGGAGGAGGCCCAGGAGTCCTCACCTTCCATTCTTATCAGATTCTATCCTTTGCAGCGACCTAGTCTTTTTAATCCACCCTAACACTGAAGATGGACTCAAAATGGTGGAGTAACTCTGCGGGCCAGGCAGCATCTCTGGAGAGAAGGAATGGGCGATGTTTTGGGTTGAGACCCTTCTTCAAGTCTGAAGGGTCTCGACCCGAAACGTCACCTATTTCAGGCAGCGTCTCCAGAGATGCTGCCTGAACCACTGAGTTACTCCACCATTTTCTGTCGATCTTCGATGTAAACCAGCATCTGCAGTTCCTTCCTCCACTGGCTGTTCCCCTCATCTCCTACCAGCAATCTCTCCTCTACTCCTGTTTTGAATAAGGATAGCAGCCCAAGATGTCATCTGTGCACTTCCCTCCACAGATGCTGCCTGACCTGCTGAGTTACTCCAGCGCATTAGTTTTCACTCAGGATTGAAATTGCTTTATGTTGCATTGAGGGGAAAAGGCATGCTTCATAAGTTCAATAGGTACACAAAATTGCTGGAGAAACTCAGCGGGTGCGGCAGCATCTATGGAGCGAAGGAAATGGGCAACGTTTCATGTTGAAACCCTTCTTCAGACTGATGTGAGGGGAGGGGGGAGGGAAGAAGAAAGGAAGAGGAGGAGCCAGTGGGCTGAGGGAGAGCTGAGAAGGGGAGGGGAAAGTAGGGACTGTCTGAAATTAGAGAAGTCAATGTTCATACCGCTAGGGTGTAAACTGGAGGAGGTGCAAGTCAACCTCTTTTTCCAGGTGTGGTAGAAGTTCACCTGCACCTCCTCCAACCTCATCTACTGCATCCGCTGCTCTAGGTGTCAGCTGCTCCACATCGGTGAGACCAAGCGCAGGCTTGGCGATCGCTTCTCCCAACACCTCCACTCGGTCCGCAATAACCAACCTGATCTCCCCGTGGCTCAGCACTTCAACTCCTTTGTCTACCTTCGATTTTCCAGTATCTGCAATTCCTTCTAAAACACCATGTTCAACAGCCCAGTTTCTAGCCTATTCCTTATATCTGTGACTTTAGTCATAAACCCTCCCGTTGTCAGTTTACGACTGATCCATCTTCTGCTTGCACTAAAAACATTCTGTTTCTTTTCCCTGATGTTTGGTATATATAACATATAACATATAAGAATTTACAGCACGGAAACAGGCCATCTCGACCCTTCGAGTCCGTGCCGAACACATAATCTCCCCTAGTCCCAAATACCTGCGCTCAGACCATAACCTTCCATTCCCTTCCCGTCCATATAACTATCCAATTTATTTTTAAACGATAAAAAACGAACCTGCCTCCACCACCTTCACTGGAAGCTCATTCCACACAGCCACCACTCTCTGAGTAAAGAAGTTCCCCCTCATGTTACCCCTAAACTTCAGTCCCTTAATTCTCAAGTCATGTCCCCTTGTTTGAATCTTCCCTACTCTCAGTGGGAAAAGCTTTTCCACGTCAACTCTGTCTATCCCTCTCATCATTTTAAAAACCTCTATCAAGTCCCCCCTTAACCTTCTGTGCTCCAAAGAATAAAGCCCTAACTTGTTCAACCTTTCTCTGTAACTATTGATTGATACATCCAATTTGTTTTATCCCTTGTACATTGTATGTATTGTAAGTCTATTGTTATAGCTTCCAGTTACTACAAAGGGATCGTACCCGGAGACATGAATTGTGCTGATCCCTCCACATTAGTAGCTGTGCCTTTCCGTTGCCTTCCATTTCTAGACTCTGCAATTCCTTGCTTTCTACTCAATTTGTCTCCCGCATGCAGCTTGCCTGGCGTGACTTGGGGCCTTTTGGGAGAAGTTGCCCGAACTTGCAGATGCACTGATCAGTTTTGCATCTCCCGTGTTGCTAGCAAATTGCTGCCTATTGTTTGAAATCTCATTTGGGACTAAATCGGCTTTTGTTTTTTGGGAAGTTCAATTCCCCCCCCCCCCCCCCCCCGTTTGCTCTCCTCGCTGACATTTGATGTGCGGTCCGCTCTAGATCAGAAATACAAATTCCACAAACAAAAATCAATGCTCGCAGTTCACCACTTTGCTTCTGATCAAGAAACCGGCACATCTGAAAGATGATCTGTGGAACAATCGCAAATCAATACAGTTAACGTGATTTAAAGAAACGCGTTGCTCCTTTTTGGGGCGTGACGGTGGCGCAGCGGTAGAGTTGCTGCATTACAGCACCAGAGACCCGGGTTCGATGCTGACTACGGGCGCTGTCTGTACGGAGTTTGTACATTCTCCCTGTGACCGCGTGCATTTTATCCGGGTGCTCCTTCCACACTCTAAAGACTTGTATGTTGATTGGTTTCAGTAAAAGATTATAAATAGACCCCAGTGTGTAGCAGAGTGCTAGTTTACGGGGTGACCGCTGGTCGGCAAGGTCTCAGTGGGCCTGAAGGGCATGTTTCCACACTGTATCTCTATAAGCTTTCAGAGACTTTTTCCTCTACCTAACACACAACCATGTATAACACAAGTTGGATGGCTAAATATATGATACAACTTTCCATGTTTTGTCAAATGGCTGTGTGTTGCCCTGATGTTTTGGACTGCATTGCATCTTGCTGCACCTCTTGTGCGATACAATCAAACAGACCCCACCAACTCCAACCATCTTTATATGCGGCTCTGAGTGAAAACAAAAGATTGGTAGAGACTAAACTCTATACCGAAGAAAGGTCCCGACCCAAAACGTCACCCATTCCACTGCTCCAGAGATGCTGCCTGAGCCACTGAGTTACCCCACCAATTTTTGTCCATTATCAGCACATCCAACAAGTTGTGTAATCTACAGTGTGTTAACAATTGAAAATTGTCACGAAAATCATTACGTCCAATTTTTATCAATTTGTTACAAGGGCGCGATGGTTTGCGATCTTGTTCAGGCTAGAGTGACGATAGTTCATTGCATAGAAACGTTGTGCACAGTGACTTTAGATGTCATTCCTGACTTGTGAATTTGAACAGTGCTCCCCTTCCACCCTCCACCCCCCCCCCCCCCCCCCCCCCCCCCCCCTTCTTCCCATTTCAGTAAATTCTGGGAATAAACAAAGATTTCTTGAAATTTCTAACACAAGTTGAAGCAAAAGGCAACTGGTGCTTGTGTAAGGAGATATTGGTTGATCATGGCAGAGTTTAGGGGCCTGGACATCCAAACTATCATGATCCTAAGTAAATAGGAATGAAGGAACAGGCGGAAAGATGCTGACTACTATCTGTAAAGGCAGCTGACCTTGTCCATGGGAAGAAAGACTGGATAGACTCGGTTTGTACTCTCTAGAATTTAGAAGATTGAGGGGGGATCTTATAGAAACTTACAACATTCTTAAGGGTTTGGACAGGCTAGATGCAGGAAGATTGTTCCCGATGTTGGGGAAGTCCAGAACAAGGGGTCACAGTTTAAGGATAAGGGGGAAATCTTTTTAGGACCGAGATGAGGAAAACTTTTTTCACACAGAGAGTGGTGAATCTGTGGAATTCTCTGCCGCAGAAGGTAGTTGAGGCCAGTTCATTGGCTATATTTAAGAGGGAGTTAGATGTGGCTCTTGTGGCTAAGGGGATCAGGGGGTATGGAGAGAAGGCAGGTACAGGATACTGAGTTGGATGATCAGCCATGATCATATTGAATGGCGGTGCAGGCTCGAAGGGCCGAATGGCCTACTCCTGCACCTGTTTTCTATGTTTCTAAAGGGAAGTTAAATAAATCTGTTAATTTACATTGTGAGGCATTTTACACTTTTTAAAGGATATAAAAAAATTACATGGTCAGATTTACTAACAAATGTTATTCTGCACGTTTGCTTATCAGGCACATTGCCTATTCGTGTTCTCCAGAGATGCTGCCTGACCTGCTGAGTAACTCCAGCACATTGTGTATTTTTTTTGTAAACCAGCATCTGCAGTTCCTTGTGTCTAAAAAAAAAAATAGCATGTGTGCAAAAAAAAAAACCAAGTGGCTGGAGCAACTCTGTGGGTCAGGCAGCATCTATGGAGGGAAGGGATAGTTGACAAATCAGGTTGAGACTCTGCACATCTCCTCTGTCCATATCCTTCCATGGATGCTGCCTGGCCTGGCTCACTGATTTTCTCCTTCAGTTTGTTTTTTGCTCCAGATTCCACACCAGCAGTCTCTTGTGTCTCCAATTTGTATGTGGCCTTCTCTCAAACTTATTTCAGCCCGTCCACTGGAAGATTGCAGAAGCGCTTATGAGAGTACAAATGAAAACCAGCACATTTAGTTCAGTTCATTCGGGATACATATTCTAGATAACACAATTGTACAATGAGATCCGGAAGTGGCGGCGCTGGTGAATGGCTGCGGCTTGCCTGCAGTCCGTTTGTTTTTACTTTTTTGTGTTTTTTTTTCGTTTTGGCTAGTTAAGTTTTTGGTTTTTAGTGTTTATGTGGGGGGTGGGGGGTTGAAACGGGGCTTGCGGTCTCTCCCTTTGGGGGAATGCAACTTTTTTGTCGTATCCCACTTCTCTGCCTCCGTCTGCGCTGAGGCCTAATGGCGGAGCTGGCGACCTCGAGGCTCCGGGGGCAGCCTGTCAGGATTCGCCCTGGGCTCGCTCCCGTGAGGGCGGCCCAGCTCGAAGGTGGAACGGCACTCCCGTGAGGGCGACCTGGCTCGGGGCTGGAACGGTGCTCCGGTGGGTGAGGCGGCGTTCTGGCGGCGGTGACCTGAGTCCGGGGTTCAGCCGCGGGCCAGTGGATGACATCGTCAGCGGCTGCGTCCGCTGGACTGGAGGGCGGCAGCTCCGACCACCCCGTCCCACGGTGTTTGAACCGGCCCGTTCGCGGAGCTCGGTGAGCCACGGGACTGATTTTGCCATCGCCCGGTGGGGTATCGCCTCAGCGCAGAGGGAGAAGAGGAGGGAAGAGACTGCAGCCCTAGGAATTTTGCCTCCATCACAGTGAGGAGGTGCTTGGAGGACTCACTGTGGTGGATGTTAATTTGTGTTTACTGACATTTCGTTCAGATCGAAAGGTCTTAATGACTATAAAGGAAATTCAATTCAATTCAATTCAAATTATGCCAAATTTTGAAGGCACTGAGTGTTTGTGTGAGTGACTGGTCCATTATAACCAAGAGAAATTTAAGCAAGACCTGATATTGAATACAAAGCGTTTAAGAAGGAACTGCAGATGCTGGAAAATCGAAGGTAGACAAAAGTGCTGGAGAAACTCAGTGGGTGCAGCAGCATCTATGAAGTGAAGGAAATAGGCAAGGTTTCGGCCCGAAACATTGCCTATTTCCTTCGCTCCATAGATGCTGCTGCACCCGCTGAGTTTTTCCAGCACTTTTGGCTACCTCTGATATTGAATACAGTTCTTTAGTTTTGCCTCCAAGGAGACATCCATAATCTGCCTTAATGTTTTGCCTGCAATCAGTCTGAAGAAAGTTTCCGACCTGACCCGTCATCTATCCATTTTCTCAAGAGATGCTGCCTGATCCGCTGAGTTACTCCAGCATTTTGTGTCTTTTGGCATAAACCGGCAGCTGTAGTTCCTTGTTATTGCATCAACAATCTGTCTGTCGAGTTTGAAGCATTCTGTGGAATATAGATGGTTTTTATTTATGCATTATACTGGGCTAAAGCCAGTCATGGTCAATTGACCAAGGTGTAAAGAAAGTGGAAGGTATGACTGTGAAAGGACCTGGACAATCCTGTGAAAATTGTTGTATTGTATTGTATTCAATGTATTGTCATTGTCTCAGAGACAACAAAATGAATTTCCCTTGCAGGCAGTATCGTAAAAATAAATAAATAATAATAAATAATAAAATATATTAAAATATATATATATATATATGTGTGTGTGTATATATATATATATGTGTGTGTGTATATATATGTGTGTGTGTGTATATGTATTCATATATGTATGTGTGTGTGTGTGTATATATATATATATATATTTTCATATATATATATTCATATTCATATATATATATATATATTCATATTCATATATATATATATATATTCATATATACATATATATATATTCATATGTATATATGTGTGTATATATATGTATATATGTATATGTGTGTGTGTATGTATATATGAATATATATATATATATATATGAATATGAATATATATATATATATATATGATATATATATAATATATATATATATATATATATATATATATATATATATATATATTATATATATATATATATATATATATATATATATAAAATAAAACCACATTTTCTGGGAAGAAAGATAAAATAATCTTTGGAAGATATAAATTCCGTGTTCATTCGTGGCAAGTGAAATATGCCTGAACAGGTAGTGTAGATAACAGTTGAACACTCTTGGACCAATTTGCAATGTTTCCTGTTTAGTTTATATGTTAAGTGCCCGCAATGTGGTCATGTCCTTCTTCTTCTTGCATATGGCGTGCACAGCCTAAAATTGTAGGACAACTTGTTCTATTTGATCTTATTTGACTGTGCACGCCGGGTTGATCGCATTCGTTGAAACGGGGCAGACCACGTGAAGGTTGCAATCTCCCACCCCTGGTCTTGTCCAAAGACAATGTAGTGTAGCCACTCTGTAGATCATCTCTATTCAGTCTTTGCGGGAGAGCCTAAGCTTCTAGTCACATATTGCATTGATCCTCCAAGATGAACCCACTCTGTCCCCTCAGCCTTTGGCTTTCTTTAAACCCCAATGTTAGCTTGAAATAACATCTCATTTTCTTCCGGAGTACATTGCAACCTTCAAGATATAATATTGAATTAAATAATTTTGGGTAACCCACTCTTTTGACTCTCTCTACACATTGAGACTGGACCATTGTTTTGGTTTTTCCCCCTTTCTTTCTCTGGCTGACAGTTAAAACTAAACTTTAGTTTTCTTATTATTGTCATGTGTACCGAGGTACAGTGAAATACTTGTTGCTGCGTGCTATCCAGTCAATAAAAATACTATATTTGATGACAATCAAGCCGTCTGCAGCGTACAAATACTGGGCAGGGGAAATAACATTCATAGAAACATAGAAAATAGGTACAGGAGGAGGAGGCCATTTGGCCCTTAAAGCCAGCACCGCCATTCATTGTGATCATGGCTGATCGTCCCATATCAATAACCCATGCCTGCCTTCTCCCCATATCCATTGACTCCACTAGCCCCTAGAGCTCTACCATACTCTCTCTTAAATCCATCCAGTGACTTGGCCTCCACTTCCCTCTGTGGCAGGGAATTCCATAAATTCTCAACCCTCTGGGTGGAAAAAGTTTTTTCTCACCTCAGTCTTAAATGGCCTCCCCTTTATTCTAAGACTGTGGCCCCTGGTTTAGTGCAAGACAAAATCCGATTATAGATAGTTCGAAGACATTTGACTGATAACTGATCAGTCTTCTCACCAGCTAGAATGTAGAGTTGCTCACATCTACCTCATTGGAGACCTTGGAGCTATTTTTAAACTGACTTTATCTTGCATTAAACATTATTCCCTCCACCCTGCACCTGGACTCTGTGGACAGCTTGAATGTAACCATGGACAGTGACACCAGACAGTAGATGTCCTCGCACAGACCTGTCCTCTGCTCTCTCCTCCACAATCCCCTCTTGAACTTTAAACTGCAATTGTTCTGATGAAGGGCCATTGCCCTGACATAGTGCCAGTCCGTTTCTCTCCCCACTGATGCTGTTTGACGTTTTGAGTGTTTGCACCATCCTCTGTTTTGTTAACAGATTTTCCTCATGGCATATTCAATCCCCAATTGAAGCTCAAAGTAAAATGAAATGCAGCGGGGGATATAATTGGTTCCTTTGTGTTGTATTGTAGGCAAAAGCAGCCTTGGGCCTTGTATTTTGCAAATTTACTGCAGACAAATACATCCTCTCAATGTGTAGAGTGGCTGAAATAGCACTGTATTATGTGTATGACTTTACCTCATTCAGTTTACATCATTCACAAGTGCATTACTGGGAACTTTATACAACTCTATACAAAAACGTTAGATTTAAGATGTGATTAGAGTGGACATGAATGCCCAGTTGCATGGAGCAGATGACTTTTCAGGGTCAGAACTTAATAGTTATTGCATCTGCTTTCTCTGGTCTCTCATGGTATGTTTATTGTTTGTGCATGAAGTATTATAGCTGCAAAGTTTTGTTCCAAATAACTATTTGTTACGAAATATCAGATGGAATTTAAGGTAACTGTGGTGCTGACCAGAAAGCACCGTGGCCTTTTGAGATTCAGATATAAGTAAATGAATTGAGAGTTTTCCTAATTTCTTTGTTGTTTTGGCAACTACTTGGCTTGTGATGGCAATGATGCAAATGAGCTGAGGAAGATATTCTACTGTATTCTACTGCCAACAGAGAACTATTAATTGATGATGAGTGCAGCATGGTGTATAACCTTGCCAAAAGGGTGACACGGTGTTGCAGCGGTAGAGTTGCTGCCTTACAGTGCTTGCAGCGCTGGAGATCCGGGTTCGGTCCCGATTACGGGTGCTGTCTGTCTGGAGTTTGTACGTTCTCCCCGTGATCGCGTGGGTTTTCTCCAGGATCGTCGGTTTCCTCCCTCCCTTCAAAAAACTTGAGGTTTGTCGGTTAATTGGCTTGGTATAAGTGCAAATTGTCCCTAGTGTGTGCATGGGATAGTGTTATGCCCCTGTCCCACTTAGGAAACCTGAACGGAAACCTCTGGAGACTCTGCGCCCCGGTCCAAGGTTTCCGTGCGGTTCCTGGAGGTTGCAGGTGGTTGCCGGAGGTTGCAGGTAGTGGAAGCAGGTAGGGAGACTGACGAAAACCTCCGGGAACCGCACGGAAACCTTGGGTGGGGCGCAAAGTCTCCGGAAGTTTCCGTTCAGGTTTCCTAAGTGGGACGGGCATTAATGTGCGGGGATCGCTGGATGGTGCGGACTCGGTGGGTCAAGGGGCCTGCTTCTGTGCTGTAAAAATAAATGAAACTTTAAAAAATCCATGACCAGCAATATCTGAATACGTTTATTATTGCCACCTGTACTGAGATACAGTGGAAAGATTTACGCTGCATGCTACCCAATCAAATCAGATTATTATAATAAATACAATCAAATTATACACAAGTACAACAGGTAGAATGGAGAGTAAAGTACCAGAGTGCAAAATATAGAGGCTCAGTATCGTAGCATAACAGTTCCAGAGAAAAAGTGCAACATCTATAATGAGGTAGGTTGGAAGGATTGCAGGATGCAAATTTTAGCCGTGACATAACTTTTTAGCTAAGGTTACTGAGGGTCAAATCTTCCAGAGCAATAACTTCAGATTTTTATATTGTGATCCTCAGTGCTCTCAGCATTCATGTTATAAGGATGGAGCAAGAACAGTCTAACGTTGCATTGTTACAGGGTAGGATTTCCACAAAGTATTTCACTCAAGGTGAATTTGTGATTTCTGCTGCAGAGAAGAACAGGTGTGTTGCCCAAGGTGCAGTAGCAAATAATGCCAGTACACCAAGGTATACATCAGTCATTAGACATTCTTCTCACAAGCAAAGAATAGATGAAGAATCGGAATGAATCTTCAAGGAGCAAAGGGGATCTGACTTAACAACAGGAGAGCATTTTGTAATGGAGGCTTGCAACTTGCACAGGGCAGTTTTAATTGTGTGAAAGTTTTGAGATTGGGTTTCGACAAGCATCCTCTCAATAATTCATCGGTTATTCTTTTGAAATGGGGGTTACTGCGGAAAGATGAAATTTATTTTTTCACAGCTTGGTAAATCATTTTTTTTCTTCTTGCATTTGCACTGAAATTTCTTTGCACTCATTCCCAGGAAGGAATAACTATATCCAATCGATTCCTGTGCAAAACGGCTTTCCTCCGACCAGCTCCGTTTCACTTGCCACTGGTGCTATTTGGCCTGCTGTGTGTTTCCAGCATTTTCTGCCTTGGTTTGGGCTTCCAGTGTCTGCAGTTTTTATTTTTGAGCCACATATCCTTAAGTTGTAGGTACACAAAAATGCTGGAGAAACTCAGCGAGTGCAGCAGCATCTAACGAGCGAAGGAAATGGGCAACGTTTCGGGCCGAAACCCTTCTTCAGACTGATGTAACTTGTTATTGACAAAGGGTCCGTAACAATTCTCAGGGTGAACTTATTCTCAGTGGAGGCACCAAGAACTAAATTTCAATCACTTGGACTACCCTTGTGCACATTTTCTAACCCATACATGATGGCCTTGAAAGAACCTCAAAGAACCTTTTTGTTGTCAATTGCAGAAGAATACTGGAGTTAGATAGATGATTTATAAAAACACACAGAACTCCTAAAACCTCAGAATATGACAACACCGTTACCAACAGCTAGGTCTAGATATCTGTTATTATCAGTGCAACATAAAAGATCTTCAGCATTTTGGCTACGCTTACTGCTGGTAATATGAATTGACTTCATTTTGCAAGTGTGGATCAATGTGGATGATGCATCTCCGAGATCAGCATCGTCCAGTTTTTAATTCCGTTGTTTTCTTTCACAAAGCCACACAATCAGGTTTAAAATCATGGTCAATTTAGAAATATTAAGTTCCAAGGAACTGCAGATGCTGGTTTGCAAAAAAAAAAAGACACAAAGTGCTGGAGTAACTCAATAGGTCGGGCAGCATCTCTGGAGAACATGGATATGTGACGTTTCAGGTCGGGACCTTTCTTCAGGCTACCTTTGAAGAGTACTGACCCAAAGCGTCACCTATCCATGTTCCCCAGAGATGCCGTCTGACCCATTGAGTTATTGCAGCACTCTGTGTCTTTTTCATTTATATTAAGAGCTTGGCTGAGGTAACGAATGTAGAGCATTCATTACTTTCAACACGACACGTTGACAATTAAGCATGTGTAATCAACAGAGTCTAAAACTCCTGTTAGATTTGAGTGTTCTATTGAATATTCACACTTTTTCCGTATATAATAAAATGACACATTCTGTCTTTGCTTTATTGATTTTTTAAAAACATATTTAATATTCCCTAATGTTGCAATCAGAAGTGTAATGACCTCTCGTCTTTGATGTTTCCACCCTGAGGAAAAAGGTTTTGACTGTCTACCCTCCCTCCTCCCTCCCCCCCCCAGTTTCCTCCCCCCCCCCCCCCCCCCCCCCCCCCCCCCCCCCCCCCCAGTTTTCACTGCAACTTATTGTCCGCACAATCCCATCGGCACCTCTGACATTGTGTGTGTGTCTCTC
This sequence comes from Leucoraja erinaceus, assembly GCF_028641065.1. NCBI lineage: Eukaryota > Metazoa > Chordata > Chondrichthyes > Rajiformes > Rajidae > Leucoraja > Leucoraja erinaceus. The sequence goes on from NC_073390.1 coordinate 53,686,831, forward strand.
AATTACACATTGGCAGCATTTGACATTGGCCACTTGACCTCCCAGCTTCCAAGATGACGCCCAATCCAGGCGACCATTTGCTTGCTAGTCACAGAAGCAGATCTACAATCACATACACTCCACACTTTTAAATCTCTATTCCTGCAGTAACGTTTCACACTCTTCCCATTCCCTCCTCTCCCCTCTCCCATTGGGCAAAAGGTATAGGAATGAGAATGCCCACCTCCAGATTTAGGACCAGTTTCTTCCCAGCTGTTGTCGGGCAACAGAACCATCCTATCTCAACGAGGGAGCAGTCCAGAACTAACGACCTCGTTGGTAACCCTCAGAGTGGACTTTACTGGCTTTACCTTGCACTAAATGTTATTCCCTTATCATGTATTTATACACTGGCCCCACTGTAATCATGTGTTGTCTTTCTGCTGATGGGTTAGCACACAACAAAGGTTTTTCACTGTACTTCAATACACGTGACAATGAACTAAACTGAACTGAATTACCGACCAGCATGTGTTTGTGATGTGGGAGAAAACTGCCAATTAACACAGTTAGAAGGGGGAACATGCAAACTCCACAAAGTCAATTCAGGAAATTAGGACTGAACGTGACCTGGTTAGAACTGGTTTTTTTTCTAGTTATTCGACAGGAACTTGTTTTAGTGGGTATCTATTTCCCCTACCTAACAGTGGCTGAATTAACAAGTTATTCTGCAAATGTGTGGGGGAATATTAAAAAAAAGCCATCGTGCCACTAGTCAGCGGGCATGAGTGAGTTATGATTTTGCTTTTTGCAGACCTGAAACCTAATGTAACTAATCTAAATTCCCATGAGTGTTGGCATCCAGCTGGAAACTTCGCTATATTGTTCAAATGAATCACGGAATGCTGTCTGCTGTTGTCACTGGTGAAGGATATGCTGCCTTTGGATGAGCAGTTTTAATTCTTTGCTTTGAGAAATGCTAGATCAGTAGCCCGACACAAAACGTCAAGGATACACATACATGGCTGAAATGGAGAATCTCTCCTTCCTATCAATGCAGTCATGCTTTCATTCAATATTTGTCAAGTGAATATTTGATACCTTTTTTAATACTCAGTGATTTACATGATTAGCAACACCGGGTACAGTGGAATGTAAAAGGAAAATTGTGTATGGAGGAACAGCGGATGCTGGTTTAAACCAAAGAAAGCTGGAGTTACTCAGTGGGTCAGGCAGCATTTCTGGAGGAAAGGAAGAGTTGACTTTTTGGGTTTCCTTTTCTCCAGACTGACCTGCTGAGTGACTCCAGCTTTCTGTGCCTGTAAAAGGAAAATAGTTTGAAGTCCTGACTTAATCTAACCTTCAACTCTAGCGTGGAAACGGGTCCTTTGGCCCAACTTGCCCACACCGGCCAACATGGCCCATCTGCATTTGGCCCGTATCCTTCGAAACATATCCTATCCATGTACCTGTCCAAATGTTTTTTGAATGTTGTGATAGTACCTGCCTCAGCTATCTCCTCCGGCACCTCCTTCCATATATCCTTTGGGAAAATAAAAAGGTTACCCCTAGGGTTCCTATTAGATCTTTCCCCCTCACCTTAAATCTACTGTATGTCCTCTGGCTCTTGATTCTTTGCTCTCTATCCATGTTCGGGAATTCCATGATGCTTAATTGCTGCCTCGACTTATGATCCAACCCTGATGGCTTTCTTGATATTGAGGCCCTAATGCACACCCAACTGAATGATAGTCCCAATCCTCCAGCACTTTGCTCACTCCCCCCCCCCCCCCCCCCCCCCCAAAAACACCAGGAGGGTTGTGTATTGAAGGGAAAGCCTTTGAGTATGTAAGGCATGTTTAATTGCACACAATGCCTGAGGACAAATACACAGTGGAATTTTGATGCAGTGACTCCTTGGGGGAAATGTGTTTGTTTGGACTGTTGTGTGCTGTGCATTTTAATATGTGAATCGTGGCACTGACGAATTTATGGGCCGCTGTATCTCTGACTAATTAGTTTGTTGTTCCTGAGCTGTGGAATGAGAAAATGTTTCCCAGGCTATGCATTGTTTTACAAGCTTGGCACATGTAGTCAGAGATAGGACATACCTTGACTCTGAAGAAGGTTGTCGACCCTCAGCAACAGAGATGCTGCCTGTCTCGCTGAGTTACTCCAGCTTTTTGTGTCTATCTTTAGAGATAGGACATAGGTGGTTGGAATTTATTCATTGGACTAGGATTGCCAACCATGTCATAGAAACATAGAAATTAGGTGCAGGAGTAGGCCATTCGGCCCTTCGAGCCTGCACCGCCATTCAATATGATCATGGCTGATCATCCAACTCAGTATCCCGTACCTGCCTTCTCTCCATACCCTCTGATCCCCTTAGCCACAAGGGCCACATCTAACTCCCTCTTAAATATAGCCAATGAACTGGCCTCAACTACCCTCTGTGGCAGAGAGTTCCAGAGATTCACCACTCTCTGTGTGAAAAAGGTTCTTCTCATCTCAGTTTTAAAGGATTTCCCCTTTATCCTTAAGCTGTGACCCCTTGTCCTGGACTTCCCGAACATCGGGAACAATCTTCCTGCATCTAGCCTATCCAACCCCTTAAGAATTTTGTAAGTTTCTATAAGATCCCCTCTCAATCTCCTAAATTCTAGAGAGTATAAACCAAGTCTATCCAGTCTTTCTTCATAAGACAGTCCTGACATCCCAGGAATCAGTCTGGTGAACCTTCTCTGCACTCCCTCTATGGCAATAATGTCCTTCCTCAGATTTGGAGACCAAAACTGTACGCAATACTCCAGGTGTGGTCTCACCAAGACCCTGTACAACTGCAGTAGAACCTCCCTGCTCCTATACTCAAATCCTTTTGCTATGAAAGCTAACATCTCTGGGTGCCCGCTCTAACACCCACCAAATGGAGCTCAGGGCCTGGCGGACATTGACGCCAACAGAGACAACAACCTGGCTTGAGATCTAACTATTCCTCTGGTTTATGTTTCATTCGTAAGAAGAAGGATCAGGATTGTCTTCAGGAGAGTGGTGATCTGACATACCAGTCATGATAAAAGGGACCAGAGACCAAATAGACTCAAGCAGTGATGAATGAAGCATAGTTCTTTGAAAGGATCATGAAAATAAGATGTGAGGAGAGATGCAAGGAAAAATTGATTAGCCATCTTATAATAAGCAAAATATTAATAGGCATATAACGTAAATGTCATGGTGGATTAGAGTCCAGACTTGTTTTTAGAGATACAATGTGGAAACGAGCCCTTCGGTCCACTGAGTCCTCGCTGACCAACAATCTTCCTACACTAGTTCTATCCTACGCACCAGGATCAGTAAGTTCACAGATCAGTAAGTTCTCCGATGCCAATTAACCTACAACCTGCTTGTCTTTGAAATGTGGGAGGAAAGCAGTAAACCCACGCAGTCATGGGGAGAGCTTACAAGCTCCGTAGAGACAGCAGCGATTTGTCAGGATCGGACCTGGGTCTCGGGCGCTGTAAGGCAGCAATCTAACGCTGCCCCACCGCGCAGTTGCTGCCTTTCTCTGAGTAAGGTTGAATTTAAAGTTCTGTCTGACGAAAGCTGAGAGTGGGGATGAAGTTCGCTCAGAATGTTGCAGACTGATCAAAATGCCAATATCACTGACAGGACCTTCACCAGTGACACCCAGATGAATAACGGGATCAATCAATCACGTTCCGTAACCAATTTGTTTTCCCCCACATGATAACAATGATCATATTTTAAAAGACTTCATCGGCAGTGAATCATTTTAGGATATTCGGAAATCATGAGATATATTAGATGAATGATAATCCTGCCTTTCTTCACCACGTTTCAATGTTGCCCAATTCTCAAGCACATTTTGTAAGCATCAATCTCACTGTAGGGGAAGGGCTGGTTAAGATCTAAATTTTAACTCATTTCATTGTCGTGGTACGGCCTGTCCCACTTATGTATCCTTGGCATGCAAATTATGCGACCTTGTGGTTGCGTTGGGGCGCACGGGCATCCTTTGGCCGCGCGGGGCCGGTCCCACTGAGAAACACGGAGGGGTATGTAGTTGTGCGCGACATCGCGAAGGGCTCTGAAATTTTTGTAGTGAACAAAATCTTCACGCGCCAACGGCCTGTCGTGGAACTGACGGCCAAAGTGGGACAGGCCCAAGACCCTGGCGCGACGCAACGTCTCACCTCCAACAGCAGCAGAAGCAGGCAAACGATCGCCGAGCTCGGCCTGGGGCTCACGGCCGTTGCGGTCCGGATCCGCCCCCACTTCTACTCCCAGAGCGGGGCCAAGAATATTGAAGATGGACACAAAATGCAGGAGTAACTCAGCGGGACCGGCAGCATCTCTGGAGAGAAGCAATGGGTGACGTTTCGGGTCAAGACCCTTCTTTCAGACTGAAGAAGAGTCTCGACATGAAACGTCACCCATTGCTTCTCTCCAGAGATGCTGCCGGTCCCGCTGAGTTACTCCAGCTTTGTGTCCATCTTCAAATGACGTCTCGCGATCCAGACGGCTGTGTGTACGCATGTAATCGCGCCCGACCTTCGCTTGACCGTCTCGGCTCAACGCGACCATGAGGTCACATAATTTGCGTGCCAAGGACACGTAAGTGGGACAGGTCCTTTAATCTTTTCCCACACCTTAACCTCTCTATTAAAACTGTTGCCTTTTTCTACATTGTTCGAAGTCCCCTTAAAGTGACCCCTTCATATATTTTCCAAGTCTGAGCTTTCTCCTAAAGATTATTACCCAGAGTTGAACACTATACTCAATTGGAGTGTGTAAGTAGGAAATAGGAAGATAGTAAGTAAACAGGAATTACAGAGTGTTTAACCTGCATCTCCTCCAACCTCATCTATTGCATCCGCTGCTCTAGATGTCAGCAGATCTATATCAGTGAGACCAAAGCGGAGGTTGGGCGATCGTTTCGCCGAACACCTCCGCTCGGTCCGCAATAACCAAGCTGACCTCCCCTGGCTCAGCACTTCAACTCCCCCTCCTTCTCCGTCTCCGACCTCTCTGTCCTGGGTCTCCTCCATGGCCAGAGCGAGCAACACCGGAAATTGGAGGAACAGCACCTCATATTCCGTTTGGGGAGTCTGCATCCCGGGGGCATGAACATCGAATTCTCCCAATTTTGTTAGTCCTTGCTGTCTCCTCCCCTTCCTCAGTCCCCCTGCTGTCTCCTCCCATCCCCCAGCCTTTGGGCTCCTCCTCCTTTTTCCTTTCTTGTCCCCCCCCCCCCCCCCTCCCCCCCCGATCAGTCTGAAGAAGGGTTTCGGCCCGAAACGTCGCCTATTTCCTTCGCCCCATAGATGCTGCTGCACCCGCTGAGTTTCTCCAGCATTTTTGTGTACCTAGGAATTACAGATGCTGTTTTACACCGAAGATAGATAGACACAAAATGCTTCAGTATGGTCAGGCAGCATGTCCGAAGAAAAGGAACAGGTGACATTTCGAGACCCTTATTCAGACCTGATCAGAGTTTTAGAGAGAGCTCGGAGCTGGGGCAGCGGCCACCCGACCTCGGAGCTGGGGCAGTGTTCCGGCGGCAACGGCCACCCGACCCGACCCAACCGCGGGCCCAGTGTCGGGACCTCGCAGGTTACAGGTAGCGGACCTGTTCTCCGGAGCTCCCGCAACAACAACTGCGTCCGCTGGACTGGAGGGCGGCAGCTTCGGCGGCTTCAACCACCGGCCCGTTCGCGGAGCTCGGATTCAGCCGCGGGACTGACATTACTTACCATCGCCAGGCGGGGTCACAGCATCTGAAGCCTGGATCGCCTCGGCACAGAGGGAGAATAAGAAGGGATGAGACAAAGACTTAAGAATTTTGCCTCCACCACAGTGAGGAGGTGCCTGGTGAACTCACTGTGGTGGATGTTAATTTGTGTTTTTGTCATTTTGTACTAGATGTAGGACTGCAAGGCAACAACATTTCGTTCAGACTGCAAGGTCTGAATGACAATAAATGCTGCTTTGACTTTGACTTTGATGTAAAATGTACCTGTGTTGCTCTTTGCCTCTGTTAATAAAACAAAGGAACTTGTGTATTACCTTCAAAAAAAAATGTTCAATTTGTCTTGCCATCTTTAAAGACGCAAGTCCATAAACCCTCAAATCTCTCTGTGCCTGATAGGCATCAAGAATATCTAATTAAGTTTATACAGCCTCTCCTCGTCCTTCTCAACTAAAGGTGGATTACAGAAAGGAATGTTAATAGGGTGTGTGCAGAAGAGAAGATGTGACTTGGAGCAGAAATGCTAAAAGATAATTAAAAGCCAAATTATGATTTAAAGAAAAAACACATTAGTTATCCTCCAGATATGTTCAGTGTGTGTGACATACTCCAGATGGGCAGAGTATTGCCTGCACCATTGACATGTATAAAGGAAACTGCATATTTATCCACAGATTAGCTGGGTTCTACTATGCATGCTAATTGTTGAACTACACTATCAGGGATAATAAGCTCTGTAGGTTCTCATGATTTTTTTTGTTGAAGACTTTACTGAAATATTTTTGCATGATTTCCATTTACCAGGAACTTGTATCATAAAATGGAGGAGTAAATGGTGGTAGTCACCATAGGAAAGGTCAGGCAGACTCTCAGCTCCATCAAACCTTTGCCCAGGTGACCAACATGAAAATGGGGCAGCATGATGGAGTTGCTGCCTTACAGCGCCGGAGACCCAGGTTCGATCCTGACTACGGGTTCTGCCTGAACACAGTTTGTAAATCCTCCCCGGGACCGCGTGGGTTTTCTCCGGGTGATCCGGTTTCCTCCCACATTGAAAAAGCTACTTTTATAACTACTAAACCAGGTTCGCTTCTTAATAAACAGACACCACACAAACTGTTTGGTCGACCAGTTCAAAACTTTACTTAACATCGGCCGATGGAAGGGAGGGAGAACTCCAGTCAAGTGACCAACACAGACACTTGACTGTGCTCAGCCACCTTCTCTGAACAACAGAATTACATTGCCTTAAATAGGGTTTTTTTGTCCCCTTTGCACATTCCACAGACATTAGTCATGGTCAGAGGTCCAGGAAAAGGTTTCCACAGAATGCATCACATCAAACCTTTTGTTTACATGGTACAAGATATACTAAAAACATTGGCCATTTGCTTTAGGTCCAAATAGACCACCCTAGCTCTTTTTGCTGCTTCCTCTGTCATTTGGTCCCTCATAAACATAGGTCATTTGGTTACAAAGATGTGACTGTCTATTTCTCTCTTCCTTTATTGCCTCCTCCCCCATAAACATTGGTCATTTGGTTTATGGCATCTTACTTTCAAAGATATCTCTCTAGCTCCTTCACTTGGGAGACAATGTTATAGTATTTATTATCTCACACACCCTGCAACCTGTTGTACCTAATTTGACACTAAATATAAGCTGTAAGCTAGCCCAGAAGCCAATTTAATATCTTCTTATATTTTTAACTAAAATTCGACTTCATCAACATTCCAAAGGCGTACAGGTTTGTAGGTTATTTGGATTCGGTAAGGTGTAAAAATTGCCCCCGGTGTGTAGGATAGTGTTAAGGGCCTGTCCCGCCCGCTTAGGCGACTTTTTCGGCGACAGCCCACGTTGCCGGGTGCTGACTTCGGTGAATTCAAGTGGCGGCAACCTGCGTCATGCTGCGTCAACTGGCAACCGTATATCGGAGTCACGAGAAGTCACGTTGTGTCATTTGAAAAACAGTGCGCGCTCCACCTGTCTTGAGTTGATGCCGTCAGGGTCGTAGCTTGTCGTAACGTGTTGCGGGCTGGCGTAGGTTGACCGGTTGTCGTGGGTTGATGTCACGTGTGGTGAAGAATTGGGATTCCAGTTGTCGTACCTTGATGCCGACCAGGTGGCGGCCTGTCATAGACATTGTCGTAGGGGGTCGGCTTCTCGGCATCACGCCAGGACAGTGACTGTCGCCGAAAAAGTCGCCTAAGTGAGACAGGCCCTTCACAAACATAGAAAATAGGTGCAGGAGGAGGCCATTCGGCCCTTTCTAGCCAGCACCGCCATTCATTGTGATCATGGCTGATCGTCCCCTATCAATAACCCGTGCCTGCCTTCTCCCCATATCCCTTGACTCCACTAGCCCCTAGAGCTCTATCTAACTCTCTCTTAAATCCATCCAGTAACTTGGCCTCCACTGAGACCACACCTGGAGTATTGCGTACAGTTTTGGTCAACAAATCTGAGGAAGGACATTATTGCCATAGAGGGAGTGCAGAGAAGGTTCACCAGACTGATTCCTGGGATGTCAGGACTGTCTTATGAAGAAAGACTGGATAGACTTGGTTTATACTCTCTAGAATTTAGGAGATTGAGAGGGGATCTTATAGAAACTTACAAAGTTCTTAAGGGGTTGGACAGGCTAGATGCAGGAAGATTGCTCCCGATGTTGGGGAAGTCCAGGACAAAGTGTCACAGCTTAAGGATAAGGGGGAAATCCTTTAAAACCGAGATGAGAAGAACTTTTTTCACACAGAGAGTGGTGAATCTCTGGAACTCTCTGCCATAGAGGGTAGTTGAGGCCAGTTCATTGGCTATATTTAAGAGGGAGTTAGATGTGGCCCTTGTGGCTAAGGGGATCAGGGGGTATGGAGAGAAGGCAGGTACGGGATACTGAGTTGGATGATCAGCCATGATCATATTGAATGGTGGTGCAGGCTCGAAGGACCGAATGGCCTACTCCTGCACCTAATTTCTATGTTTCTATTATCTTTCCTGGTGCTTGCTGTCCCCGTACTGTCTCCTTTTCTCATCATGCCTCTCTCATTCTGTGTCCTTTGGTTTTGCATTTACTATTGACTTTCGCTCTTGCTGTTTGCTTCCATTCCCTATCCTTGTTTTTCAATGTGTCACAATTTTACTGACCTCCCTCTCAGAATGACAAGCAACTCCCCAGATTTCTTTGTTCATTCAGTTGCTGGCAACTGTCTTTGAGATAATTGAACTATTTCCTGAGCCATCAGCTCTCTCACGGTCCACAGTTTGCATTGTACAATCGCATTTAATCTTTCGACATTTTCTTGATCATTTTGTGGCTTCGAACCTCCCTGCTCATTCTTTGAAATCACGAGAAGGTGATCAAATCTCGCAGATACTTCAGTTTCCCATTTCCTTCTTTCGAGAAATATGAGATTTTGGGGATCTTAATAATCACAAAAGTCGTTGTAGATATGGAACCACTTACAAGTCTGTAATACATTTGGAATTCATTTCCTGTTGCAGTTCATGGCAGTCATTGCTATTGATTAGTTCTTGATGATAAAAGTACAATATCAGAATGGAAAAAAAAAAAAAAAAAAAATGTTTGGCCCTTTGTCAATTTCTTTCTTCAATACATACTTAACAAAAAAAATGCAATTACCTTTTACCAGAATCTGTTATCATCTCCTGAACAAAAATTATTTTCAAACCTATAGAATTCTCAGCTTTCTGTGTTTTTATGGTCCTTGTTCATGAACTAAAAGCCACAGAAACCAAGGAGCCGGGTGGAGGTTGTCGTTACATATTTTTTTTAAACTTTAAACCAAAACCAAGTCAAACTGCAATGAAGACATTTTTCCCCAGTCCTTTCTGAAAGGACTGATTAATGGGGAGTGATAGAGATCTACTTAACAAAGAAGGTAATTGTTCTAGTTTTGCATGAAATATATGCACTGAAGATCGCTTTCATAATTAGTTTTCAGAAACTAGATAATGTAATATTATGATTTGTGATGATAAGAATGCACAAATCTAACATAGAGAAATAATGCTGTCCTTTCTGAACAAATAATGGGCATGTAAATCACTTATCTGCTTAATTTAGTGAATGGCACTCATTACAGGGGGTGGGCTGAAGTTCATGGCTAATGGCATGATAACTTCATCTTTGAATAATTGGTTTCTCTGCCACGAATAATATCAGACCAAGATAATGGTATATTAGATTTTATATTTAATTTCCGATTTTGTTGGTGTTGTGAAAGAGGCTGCATTTACATGTAATGTTAAAATTGTACAAGGCATTAGTAGTGAGGCCAATTCTGGAGTATGGTGTACAATTTTGGTCAAATTATAGGAAAGATATCAACAAAATAGAGAGAGTACAGAGGAGATTTACTAGAATGTTGCCTGGGTTTCAGCACGTAAGTTACAAAGAAAGGTTGAACAAGATAGGTCTTTATTCCTTGGAGCGCAGAAGGTTAAGGGGGGGATTTGATAGCGGTCTTTTAAAATTATGAGAGGGATGGACAGAGTTGACGTGGATAAGCTTTTTCCATTGAGAGTAGGGAAGATTCAAACAAGAGGACATGATTTGAGAATTAAGGGACAAAAGTTTAGGGGTAACATGAGGGGGAATTTCTTTACTCAGAGAGTGGTAGCAGTGTGGAATGAGCTTCCAGTGGAAGTGGTGGAGGCAGGTTCGATTTTATAATTTAAAAATAAATTGGATAGGTATATGGACGGGAAAGGAATGGAGGGTTATGGTCCGAGTGCAGGTAGATGGGGCTAGGTGAGAATAAGTGTTCGGCACGGACTAGAAGGGCCGAGATGGCCTGTTTCCGTGCTGTAATTGTTATATGGTTATAGACTGTTGCTGATATTTTCCAACTTCCTGTAAAATGGTCACAGTTCCTGAGCTTGTGGTGCTTTCTTCAGTCAGAAATTGCAGGATTTTAACCCAACACTCATGAACAAACTGTGGTATGCTTCTAAGTCATGGCATGTCTCATATTCGGTTGGGGCAATGTTGCAATTAATGGTCAAAATACATCAAATTGCTGGAGGAACTTGTGGAAAGAAATGGATAGATGGTGCTTTGGGTTGTGACCCTCCAAAGAAGGGTCCTGACCTAAATGTTGACTGTCCATTTGTGTACAAAATCATCAGCGGAATAGGTCAGGCAAGTGCACAGAGTCTTTTGCCCAGAGTAGGGGAATCGAGAACCAGAACACATAGGTTTAAGGTGAGTGGGGGAAAGATTTAATGGGAACTGGAGGAGTAATTCTTTCACACAAAGGTTGGTGGGTGTATGGAACGAGCTGCCAGAGGAGGTAGTTGAGGTTGGTGTCATTGCAACATAGAAACATAGAAATTAGGTGCAGGAGTAGGCCATTCGGCCCTTCGAGCCTGCACCGCCATTCAATATGATCATGGATGATCAACCAACTCAGTACCCCGTACCTGCCTTCTCTCCACACCCCCTGATCCCATTAGCCACAAGGGCCACATCTAACTCCCTCTTAAATATAGCCAATGAACTGGCCTCAACTACCCCCTGTGGCAGAGGGTTCCAGAGATTCACCACTCTCTGTGTGAAAAAAGTTCTTCTCATCTCGGTTTTAAAGGATTTCCCCCTTATCCTTAAGCTGTGACCCATTGTCCTGGACTTCCCCAACATCGGGAACAATCCTCCTGCATCTAGCCTGTCCTATCCAATAAGAATTTTGTAAGTTTCTATAAGATCCCCTCTCAATCTTTCTAACAGCCACCACTCTCTGAGAGAGTATTCCCCCTCAAGTTACTAAACTCCAGTCCCTTAATTCTCAAGTCATGTCCCCTTGTTTGAATCTTCCCTACTCTCAGTGGGAAAAGCTTTTCCACGTCAACTCTGTCTATCCCTCTCATCATTTTAAAAACCTCTATCAAGACCCCCCTAAACCTTCTGCACTCCAAAGAATAAAGCCCTAACTTGTTCAACCTTTCTCTGTAACTTAGTTGCTGAAACCCAGGTCATTCTAGACCCTCTGTACTCTCTCTAGTAGACACCTCCCTATAATTAGGTGACCTAAACTCATATCCTTTGGCAATCACCAATGTTTAAGAAACATTACATCCCAACAGGTACTCATGGATAAGATAAAGGCCAGACACCAAAAGGATATTTACCCACCCTAGGCACAGGAGGATGAGTCCACTTGGGGGAACTGTGCACAGTTATGGGCAAGTTGGGCCGAAGGGCCTACATTCTTCAAGCCCGACCAATCTATTGTACCTTTCACAGATCCTGCCTGACCCACATTGAATTTCTCTGGCATCTTTTTTTTTTTTGCCAACTGGCAAAATTCCAGTATCTTGTGATTCTATGGTGTTTTCCCGAGATTGCTGCATTTGTCTACCTTGCTCTAAAAGGCCGCAAATTATCTTCATAGAGTCATAGAGTGATACAGTGTGGAAACGGGCCCTTAGGCCCAACTTACCCACACCAGCGAACATGTCCCAGCTACACTAGTCTCACCTGCCTGTGTTTAGCCCATATCCCTCCAAACCTGTCCATGTTCTATCCATGTACCTGTGTTTAAGAAGGAACTACGAAGATGCTGGAAAATCGAAGGTAGACAAAAGTGCTGGAGAAACTCAGCGGGTGCAGCAGCATCTATGGAGCGAAGGAAATAGGCAACGTTTCGTCCCTAAACGTTGCCTATTTCCTTTGCTCCATAGATGCTGCTGCACCCGCTGAGTTTCTCCAGCACTTTTGTCTTCCTATCCATGTACTTGTCTAACTGTTTCTTAAATGCAGGGATAGTTCCAGCCTCAACTACCTCCTCTGGCAGCTTCTTCCATACACCCACCACCCTCTGTGTGAATCGTGTGTTTATCATTGGTGATATAGGTGACGATTTAAATCTGTTCGTAATGCATTCTTGCATTTGTTATTCTCACTGCAGCATTGAACAGTTTTAGCATGAATAAAAGAATGCCATTGTTAATTGACAAGACAGTGCATACATTAGGAATCTGCTGTGTGACTGCTCTGCTAATGTTGTGGTAGCAGCCTCCAGCCTTGTCGGGCAAACGGTGCTTCCTGCAACTGACTGGATCATCAGAGCACCATTTTATCTCGCACTTTGAGTAATGCAGCAATCACGAGTCGGGCATGTTGCCTTTTTAACCAGAAACTCACTGTGAAGGACCATTGATTGAAGTTAATAACTATATTAGAGCATGGAATTGCCAATTTCCTTTCAAAGGAAAAATGTGTAAAGTCTCGAAGCACCTGTTTCTGCAGATCCTTTCATGAATAATCTCTAGTAATAACATTTGAATAGACTGGAACGTTGATGTCTAAAAGATAATTGGAAGAAGTGACACTCAAACGTTCTTCTATGACTCTGGGTACGGTAATAGATCTGGTAATGGAAATGAAACCGTCAGGACAAAAGGCTAACTTTTTACTGTAGGCTTTTGACTGCAGTATTAAATGCAATGCTGAAAGGATAAGGAAGTATGTTATACGTACGATCAACAATTGAACATCAAGTAATTTGGATAGATAGTACCACCGCACAGTAAAATGGCATTAATTTTTAAAATAGAGTTCAGAACCATGTTACAAGCTTACGGTTGGCTGGGATAGACAGTAGGTGCAGGAGTAGGCCATTCGGCCCTTCGAGGGAGCATCGTCATTTTCACACAGTGGTGAATCTCTGGAATTCTCTGCCACAAGGTAGTTGAGGCCACAGTTCATTGGGTATATTTAAGAGGGATTGGCTATATTTAAGATCAGGGGGTATGGAGTACAATGCAATGCGGTTTATTTGTCACATTGCACAAAAAGTGCAAGTGAAATGAATATGTCAGCAGCGATACAATGAGAAAGAACACACACAAAAACACAATAAAAATTTAACATAAACATCCACCGCAGCATTCATCACTGTGGTAGAAGGCACACAAATTGGCCAGTCCTCCTCCATTTCCCCCCGTGGTTGGGACCTCAACCCTCCGCAGCCGTTGCTGCGGGCGTCCAGATGGTAAAAGGACAAGGTACGAGTCCAGGTAAGTCCAGAGTCGGCTCTTCCCCACCGGAGACCGCGGCTTTAAGTTGGTGTAGGCCGCAGGCCGGCGGCCGAAGATTTAAAGTTTAAAGTTCCCGCCGTGCTGCAGCCAGAAGCACCGCAGACCGCAGGGCCGACGGTCGAAGCTCCCCTCCAGGGGTGACGGTAAATCGAAGGCAAGAGAAGGCAGGTACAGGATACCGAGTTGGATGATCAGCCATGATCATATTGAATGGCGGTGCAGGCTCGAAGGGCCGAATGGCCTACTCCTGCACCTATTTTCTATATTGTTTCAATGTGATCATGGCTGATCATCCCCAATCAGTACCCCATTCCTGCCTTCTCCCCATATCCCCTGACTCCGCTATCTGCTAAATTTGAAATCTTTTCATGAAGACTGTCAGCGGTTGAGAAGATTAGGTGATTGAGGTGGTTTAAAGTGGGATGGTATCTTTCCTCAGTTTCCAGTCCAGTTAGAGTCTCTGGTTTAGTTTAGATTAGAAATACAGCGTGGAAAGAGGCCACCGGCCCACTGAGTCTGCGCCAACCAGCGATTACCCCGTATACTAGCACTATGCTACACATACACACACAAGCGAAACATGAAATTAGGTGCAGGAAGAGGCCACTTTCGAGCCTGCACTGCCAGTCAATATGATCATGCCAATCCAACGATCCCGTACCTGCCGTATACCATAGCACTATGGTCTACACAAGCACATCACTCCCTCTTAAATATAGCCAATGAACTGGCACAACTACCCACACCACACACACCACACACTGGTGAAAAAACAGAGAGTTTAGATCTTTTTTTTTAATCGAAGCCTAATTAATCTACAAACTCGTGCACCTTTGAAGTGTGGGAGGAAACTGGAGCACCCAGGGAAAATGCACACGGTCACAGGCAGAACGTGCAAACTCCGTACAGACAGCACCCGTGGTCAGGATTGAACCCGGGTACCTGGCAGTGTAAGGCAGCAACTCCACCTCTGCCACACCGCCCCACCACACTGGTTCAGTGAATGTTTTTTTTTTTTGGCTCTTAAAAACAGCCGTTTTCTTGGGGGTAATAATATTTTGACTTGTCCCAGTTTTCTGGTGAACAACAGTTAGCGGGCTGATGTTGTCCTCCTGAGATAAATACTTGGAACCGACAAATTGTCTGACATAGACTGAGATTTATATTCAACGTAGTTTAGACTTTAGAGATGCAGTGTGGAAACAGGCCCTTCAGCCCACTGAGTCCGTGCCGACCAGCGACTGCCCCATACATTAACAGTATCTAACACACACGGGACAATTTACAGAATACAAATAACCTACAAAACAGCACGTCTTTGGAGTGTGGGGGAAAATCACAGTCCCATTTATATCAACGGGCCGATGGTTGAAAGGGTCAAGAGCTTCAAATTCCTGGGCGTGCACATCTCTGAAGATCTTTCCTGGTCCGAGAACACTAATGCAATTATAAAGAAAGCACATCAGCGCCTCTACTTCCTGAGAAGATTACGGAGAGTCGGTTTGTCAAGGAGGACTCTCTCTAACCTCTACAGGTGCACAGTAGAGAGCATGCTGACCGGTTGCATCGTGGCTTGGTTCCGCAACTTGAGCGCCCTGGAGAGGAAAAGACTACAAACAGTAGTAAACACTGCCCAGTCCATCATCGGCTCTGACCTCCCTTCCATCGAGGGGATTTATCGCAGTCGCTGCCTCAAAAAGGCTGGCAGTATCATCAAGGACCCACACCATCCTGGCCACACACTCATCTCCCCGCTACCTTCAGGTAGAAGGTACAGGAGCCTGAAGACTGCAATGACCAGGTTCAGGAATAGCTACTTCCCCACAGCCATCAGGCTATTAAACTTGGCTCGGACAAAACTCTCAACATTAATAGCCCATTATCTGTTATTTGCACTTCATCAGTTTATTTATTCACGTGTGTATTTACGTATATAATGGTATATGGACACACTGATCTGTTCTGTAGTCAATGCCTACTATGTTCTGTTCTGTTACTAAGAAGATGCTGGAAAATCGAAGGTAGACAAAAGTGCTGGAGAAACTCAGTGGGTGCAGCAGCATCTATGGAGCAAAGCAAGAATTTCATTGTCCTATCAGGGACACATGACAATAAACTCTCTTGAAATCTTGAAAACCGGAGCACCCGTAGAAACCCCCACACGGTCACAAGGAGAATGTACAAACTCCGTACAGGCAGCGCCTGTGGTCAGGATCGAACCTGGGTCTCTGGCGATGTAAGGCAGCAACTCTACCACTGTGACACCCAAAAAGAGAGAAATTTCCCTTAAAAAACTTGAACTTGGAAGATGTCGCGGTGAGATGAGCCAAACCTGCATTCCTGCACTGAAGATTTTAATGTCTCTCCCATTTAATTTGCCCTGAATGTTATTGATATATTCAATTAGGAAGACTGAATTCTATTAGCTTCAATCGAGTCATATCTTGTCATTGCAAACATCTCTCCTGCACATCTAAGATTTCCAAAATGTGATTTCTGTGCTTTAGAATGCGGGAGCTATGATTCAAAATAAAACTGTCATCAGCAAATAAAGTACTAACTTGTTTTAAATTGTTTATAGAAGGCACGGTAATTAACTTAGACAAATAATAATTACAGTGAGAGTGTTGAAATGATGTTCTTGCCAGGAGGGCCAAAGATATGTTAGTCAAATATGAATCTGTGTTGTAAAAACTCTCGGCTCAGATAAAAATCCTTTATCCGTATTCTATTCACTGCCTTTCTTCAGGCCTTCTATTCACTCAGCTGTAAAATTAATGTATCCTGCACAGATGTCGGAGAGGATGAAGAAATGGTCTGCCCTTTGGCTCCTTCCAATAATGTCCTTGATCTGTTTACAAGGAAATGCAGTCTAAGATCTATAACTTTCAGCACAGCAATTGTTGGTTCAAAAAACCTTGCCCTGCATATCTCCCTGAAACTTTATCGTCTCAACTTGTATGTTGGACATACCCACCCTGGGAGAATGGTCTACCCTATCCATGCCTCTCATCATTTTATATATTTCTATCAAATAGGAATGGGGTTGAGTGGGAAAGATAGATGAGCCATGGTTGAATGGCGAAGTATACTTGATGGGCTGAATGGCCGAATGGCCTGATTCTGCTCCTATCACTTATGGAAAAAAAAAAAGTTATGATTGTGTTTATGATTTGTTTGGTTGTTTTGTTGTTTGTCTTTTGCACAAAAGTCCGCGAGCATTGCCACTTTCATTTCACTGCACATCTCGTATGTGTATGTGACAAATAAACTTGACTTGACTTGAACATGAAATTCTTGCCAGCGATTGTTTCACAAAGCAAGTTGGAGACACAAGGAACTACAGATGCCAGTTTACAACAAACAAAAACCACACACAAAGTGCTGGAGTAACTCGGGTAGGTCAGGCAGCATCTCTGGGGGACGTGGAGAGGTGACGTTTCGCGTCGGGACCTTACTTCAGACTTGGAGAAATCTGGAAAAAATGTGGGAGTGTAACAAAGCCGGCAGGTGGATAAAGGTGAGGTGGTTAGGGTTATGTTTCTTCTTTGGGCAAGGGTGGAAGCAAGGGTCCAGAATCAAACATCAGACGGACCCCAGCAGCACAAGGCGGCTTGTTTGCTCTGCACAGTTCTCACTGTGTGTGTGTGTATATATATATGTGTCTTTTTTCAGATCTCAATGCAGAGCCTGTGAATTCCTGATTATTTTTGTTTTGTATGACACTGACAACATTTCTAAATGATGACGAGGAACCTCCCATCCATGGTAAGGGGGGAAATTAACCACTTTTAGAGTCATAGAATGATACATAGTGGAAACAGGCCCTTCGGCCCAACTTGCCCACAACGGCCAACATGTCCCAGCTACACTAGTCCCACCTGCCTGGGTTTGGTCCATATCCCTCCAAACCTGTCGTATCCATGCACCTGTCTAACTGTTCCTTA
Organism: Leucoraja erinaceus; assembly: GCF_028641065.1. Taxonomy (NCBI): domain Eukaryota; kingdom Metazoa; phylum Chordata; class Chondrichthyes; order Rajiformes; family Rajidae; genus Leucoraja; species Leucoraja erinaceus. The sequence goes on from NC_073390.1 coordinate 53,704,585, forward strand.
AACATTGGGATAGTCCCAGCCTCAACTACCCATCCTCCGGCAGCTCGTTCCATGCACCCACCACCCTTTGTGTACAAAACGCAAGGTAAATGCAATGCACTCTGAATGTCGAGTGCAATTCAGTTTAAAGATGACGGCTTGAATCCTGATGGTCACCTGCCTTCTCACCCACACAAGTAATATGAGGCCCTGGAAACTAAAGAGAGGAAGAAAATAAATATAATTTGAAAAAGGGCAGTGGAAATATATTACAGTGTTATTAGCATGAAGATCAATGCCTGGTCTTCAACTAGAAACAAAAAAACCTCGATCTGAAATCCAATAAAGATGTGGACTATTTAATACTTGCGGGATTATAGAGGTGACTGGTATGAGTTGGAGATGAAAGCTGACAGAAGGGTAAATTGCTTTTTAATGAAAAGACCTTGTGCAATGAGAATGATAAATCCACCTATAATATGTGATACGCTGCACAGAGGCCAGTCTGAAGTCACCCGAGCCGGGTGCATTAGGTCTGTTGTATACTCTGTCATGGCACAAGTGTGATCTACTGTTGTGCTTGGATAAACTACAATCTCTCATCCACGCCTACAATAAAGCAACAAAATGGAGACTGCAAAGGCAATGGGATCTTAAAATATATAAAACCCTTCATGGATGTGAACCAAATGCTGGTGAAAATGCCAAATATATATTGAGTTATCAGGATTATATGTTAAAAGGGTTCATTAACTTTGATTAAGATGCTGTTGCTTGTAAATTGCTTTGGTCTGCTGCAGATGTGATTGTTATCCCAATCAAAGTTACAAATTAATGTTGCAGTGTTAACACAAAACATGTCACTGGAATGTCAATGAGCATGGATTTATGTCATTAGTGTCGTTTTACTCGGAATTGGTATCTGGAGTTAGTGTGTACACTTGTTCGAATTGGTTTAGTTTAGAGACACAGTGCGGAAACCGGCACATCGGCCCACCGAGTCCGCGCCGACCAACAGACCCCGCACGGTAACACTATCCAGCACACACTAGGGACAATTTTTACATTTATACAAAGCCACAATTAACCTACAAACCTGCACGACTTTGGAATGTGGAAGGAAACCGAAGATCTCAGAGAAAACCCTTCCACGTGGGCAAGCAGAGAACCTTGGAACCCCATACAGACAGCACCCATGGTCAGGATCGAACCTGGGCCTCTGGCGCTGAAAGCAGCAACTCTACCTCTGTGCCACCGTGCCAGATTGTGCTGATGCTGCATTGGGGTGGACACTTGTCTGGAAGCTTGTAGGATAGGTACATCGTGGTATTAATCAGGATGCAACACTGATTTGATGCCGGCGTTGTCGTTATGGAGCTCCATTTAACCTTGGAGACACAAAAGCTTGCAGATGCTGGAATCGGGACCACCGAGTCTGTGCTGACCAGCGATCATCCAGTACACCAGCACAACGCTGTACACCAGCACAACAGTACACCAGCCCAACGCTGTACACCAGCCCAACGCTGTACACCAGCACAACGCTGTACACCAGCACAACAGTACACCAGCACAACGCTGTACACCAGCACAACGCTGTACACCAGCCCAACGCTACACACTGACTAGGGACAATTTGCAATTTTAACAAAGCCAATTAAACTACAAACCTGTACGTCTTTGGAGTGTGGAAGGAAACCGGAGCACCTGGAGAAAACTCACGTGATCAAACTCCGTACAGGCAGCACCCGTAGTCAGTATCAAACTTGGGTCTCTGGCACTGTAAGGCAGCTGCTCTGTACAATTTCTTGTGGGCTTGGTGACTTTTCCCTTTAAGACGTGCAGGTTAGAGTTAAACAGTGCAGCAGCTATCTTTAGCTGATTCTGCTTTGTGCGTTTAAGCACCTGATATGCTTAGTTCACAATGTGTGGATACTGATACATTTACAACAAGCAGGTTATTGCTCGCAGTCTTGCCGTGCGACTCCTGCATATGTTTTCAGAGATTGCCCTTTCTAGATATTATTTAATTGTTGCAACTAGCATTGGCATGAATCAAAACACCTCGCTGTATGGTCTGATCAGTTATCCTTGTGGAGTAGAGTCGATGGGCCAAATGGCCTATGATGGCCTATGTTATAAGTTCATAACTTATGAACTTTTGAACTTTGTAGTCGAAGAGGAAAGTTGCAGTGAATTTGACAAGACACTGATCATATGTGAGATTTGTAGCCGTTTTATTTTTAAAAGATCTTCAGGATCCATGATGGGCAAAATTCAACCTGGAACATTTCTTTAGATGAGATGTCTTTGTCAACGTTTCAAATCTGAACTACACAGTGGTCAGGTTAATAACATTTCTCAAATGCATACTTTCTATAATAATGTATTAGACATTACGGTGAAGTGCTTCTGGGTTAAATATAATTTGAACAAGATTATTGGAAAGGCAAATGAAAAGCTGTCAGTGGAATCTAGTGAAAGGTTACATCTGATTTAAGACTGGCCACAAATTGAATGGGGAACTTGTCATCCAGCACATATCCCTGATTGAACCTCAGTTGTCAGGCATTTATGGGCATTGTGATTGTCTCAAAGAACGATCTTCTGCAGGGAAATAAATGGACTTTGTGAAAATAGACCCATTGTTGGCTAGATGTGATCTCAAGAGGGAAACAATGTGGAGAACCACACAATTGGTAAAATGACTAGGGTGAAGCAAGGAGTGTTACTTAAAATTAGAGAATTTTACTCCTGCTCTTTGTGTATATCTTTGGTATCAACCTGCATCTGTACTAGACGAATGCATAAATAGAAACTCGGATTCAAATAAGTTAATATCGTACCTTTATAATACCCTCTTAAATATTCAAACCCCATCATCGGAAATAATTAGGCGAGTTTGGGAAGATGAACTGGGCCTAACAATTTTAAAAGATAGATGGGAGGAAAACCTTCTATATATACACAACTGTTCTCTTAACATTAGACACTCGTTAACACAATTTAAAATACTGCATAGAATTTATTATTCAAAGTCTAAACTGAATAAGATCTTCCCAAATGTTTGCCCAATTTGTGATAAATATCTCCTTCAGGAAGCAACCATAACCCACACCTTTGCCTCCTGTTTCAAGTTACACAATTTCTGTAGGGGAATCTTTGGGTTTTTTCTAAAATACTTAAGATAAAATTGGACCCTGACACATGAATTGATTACTCTAGGTACATCATAAGCCTGTTCTGTGCTGACATTATTTCAAAGACGTTTCCTTAACTATGGCCTGATAACGGCGAAAAAACTAATACTTAAATTTCGAAAACACACATCAGTCCCTACAGTGAAGATGTGGATTACAAACATGTCCGAGACGCTACATTTGGAAAATATTAGGCTTGTCTTGGCAGAAAAACCAGATCAATTTTTCAAGACATGGACACCCGTCACCGAATTCTTACAAGGATAGTATGGTGCAACTCAACTTTGGATTTAAATCCAATTCTGGGGGGGTGAGGTGGGTGTGGGGGGGGGGGGGGGGGGGGGGGGTGAGGGACAGGTATATCTCCACTTTTTTTTTTTTCCTTTTTTTTTTGGTAGTCTCTCTCATATCTTTCATTCACTTTTTGTTCTTTCTTTCTCTCTTCTTTCTCTCATTTTCCGGTTAAAAGGTTAAAATTGAAGCTGTACAATAATTGTATAATTTTACATGCCGAATGTTTTATTCTTATACAATTGCTTGTACAATTATTTCTTTAACTTAAAAAACCCCCATCATCTGCAGTGCCTGGTTGCTACAGGGTTGTGTGGGTCTCTGATGATGCCTGTTGCCTTTTTGAGGCAGGACTCCTGTATACCACAACCAGCATCTGCAGTTCCTTGTTTCTACATACTGGGAATGTATTTTGTTCCTTTATGTGTCTTCCATGTTCTAAAGCTCTACATAATGCATGATATGTAAAATGCTCTGGCATGCAGTCTCATTGAGATTCTTCTGCTAATATACTTAACTCGGCGATACTGCCAGCAGCCCAGCTAACCTTTCATTTCTATGCTTATCAAGAATCTATCTATGCCGTCAAAATATTCAAAGTCTCTGCCGGCCCTTTCCTATTAAGGAAGATGTTCCAAAGACTTGCAACCCTCCAGATAAGAAATTTAGTCTCAAACTTGTCTTAATTTTAAACTGTGACCCCTTGTTCTAGGTTGTCTCATAACATCCTCTCTCTATTAAGGTTCCCTACAATCTAATTATTTCAATTGAATGGCTTTCACCAAGTCTGAGCTGTCCTGTTTTTCTTTGCAAGAACATGTCCTCATTCTAGATTCAGTCAGCTACTTGACCTGCAGCTATTGTCAACTCCTCATACATAGGCCTTCTCTATGCTTGTGAGGGCCCCAAAGTTACCTAGAATCCTTCAGTGTGGAAACAGGCCCTCCAGCCCACCTTGCCCACACCGCCCCATCTACACTAGTCCCATTTGGTCCATATCCCTCTAAACCTGTCCTATCCATGTACCAGTCCAAATGTTTTACTTAAACGTTGCGATAGTACCTGTCTCGACTGCCTCATCCGGAAGCTCATTCCATGCACACACCACCCACTGCGTGAAAACCTTACCCATCAGGTTCCTATTAAATCTTTCCCCCTTCATCTTAAGCCCATGTTGTCTGGTTCTAGATTCCCCTACTCTCAGCAAGAGACTCTGTGCATCTACCCAATCTATTCCTCTCATGATTTCGTACACCTCTATAAGATTATAATAAGGTAATGAGACAAAATGAGTCTAAAGACTTTGTGGCAATGCAGCTCCGTGAAATACTCCCTGTGGCCAACTGATGGAATCGTCATCCAAACCCCAGTGCTCCAATGCTCTCTGACAATTTCAGAACACCCACTTCTCCCAATAACTGCTGTATCTCCTTTATCCTCATCAATATGCCACTTAACTGTACAAGTGCTGCTTGATCCTTGCGTGACTCCTGGCAATTGCTCCTCTACCCCAAGCCCTCCAAATCCTCAATGAGATTGTTGACCCTTTAAGGTACTGATATCGCCCTCAGACTGATGAGTTTGAGCCCATTGCCACGTTCACCGAGAAACAGTGAAAAGCTTTTGTTGCGTGCCCAGATCAGGCTCTTTAGTCTTGGCCAACTCTACACTGGGCCTTTAATGTGCGTTTCAACGTATAATTCCATCTTACGGCATTGTATTTGTGCACATCTTGGATGCATCCAAAAGTACTGTGCAATTCTGTGTTTCTGTTGTCTCACTGTCTAAAAGGGTGCCGACCCTCTCGTAGAGCAAACAGCCCCGAGAACAGCACCCTTGACCTGATACCTGGTAGCCTTTCAACATCAGTGGAACACGTGTCAGTATGAATCGCTGCCTTCCGTGTACAGAGATATTCTGGTTACACATTCCCTTCAATTTCCTCACGAGCTTAATTATTCTATGCATGACAACTATTTCATCTTTTGTAAGATTTGTGTTGCTTTATCTCCTGAAATTATCCAAATAGAGCACGTTGAATATGTAAATGGCATCTGGATAATTCCTGCTTCTAGTTCTATAATAAGCTTGGTATACGTGTCTGGATAGGCTTTTAGTGACTTCTAAATTAAGGATCTTCTAAATTAATCCTCCCATTTTATATACATGACTTCACTTCTTTTTCCAAAATGTATTTAGCCAACTGTTGTGCGGTATACAGCCCGTTTGCCAGTCAAGCTTAAATACTGGCTGGTTATCAGAATGAAACACAAAGTGCTGGAGGAACTCAGCTTGTCAGGCAGCATCTGTGAAGGGAATGGATAGGTGACCTTTCAGATTGGGACCTTTCTTCTTCTGCCGATCCTTGTGTCTCTGATTATCATAATGGCTTGGGTTTCCTGCCGGTGATATCAGGCAGAGTCCTGATGGAAACATCAGAAAAAATTTGACCTGATTGGTAGTTTGAGCTCAGCAGTTGAGTATACTGTGTGGGGACTAGTGGGTTATTAGGAAACGGGGGTGAAGATGCCTTTATGAATAAAGGGATCAAGGAGCTACAGCAGAAAGGGGGCAAGTTATTATGCAAATTTAAAAAAAACCTGTAGATGCTGGACTCTAGAGATACTGCACGGGAACAGGCCCTTCGGCCCACCAAGTCCATGCTGACCAACGATCATCCAGTACACTGGGGGATCAGCCATGATCAGATTGAATGGCAGTGCTGGCTCGAAGGGCCTAATGGCCAACTCCTGCGTCTATTGTCTGTTGTCTATTGTCTAAACTATACACACTAGTGTTTACAACTTACGAAAGCCAATTAACCTACAAAAACGTATATGTCGTTGGAGTGTGGGAGGAAACCAGAACACCCGGAGAAAAACCACGCAGTCACAGGAAGAACGTGCAAACTCCACACAGACAGCACTTGCCGTCAGGATCGAACACAGTTCTCAGGAGCTGCATAAAAGCATAGACTGGTTCTCTTTACAAGGATCTATCTTCAAGCAGAAACTGTTTCTCTTTAGAAGAACTGCAGATTTTTCCCGCATCTGCAGTTCTTTCTTGAACCCTCTTTACAAGGATGTTCTGTAACCGTGGACCCGACACATTTGGAGGGATATTTTTAAGCAAGTTGGGGATACACAAGCTGCCCTCATTGACGAGCCCCGCCATACCCATGACCTGAAAATGAAGTTACAGCTTTAATGGAGAAGTCAAGAACTAATCCAGTGCATCTGCTTCATCTGGACCTATTTGTTATCTCTTTTCCCCTCATTACTCTTCCTGCCTCTTCCTTTTCTTCTGATATAATCACAGTGATAATTTAGATTAGAGTATATATTTCAACAAATCAATAGGCATTAAAAAGAGCTATTTATAGCTACAGGACCTGTTCTGTTCACTGTCGGGAAGATTATGTGCTATTTCACGATAAAATTCTATTATACCAAGTGACAGGCAGTACTCAACGCAAAATACAATTACACCTTATTTCATAGCCGGCTTTCTAATCAAGCTTTTATTTATTTTTTTATTCAGTAATTTTATTGCTTGGCTGTTCTGCAGGCAGCAGAGTGATGACTCTCACTATTGACCTTGAAGGAGGAGGTGCTGCTGCAATATAATAGTTGTTTCTTCTTCTCTCTTGTGTCATTCAAACGGGTCTCGGCAATGAAAGGTTTGTATTATCCAAATGCATGTCGGCAAGCAAAACCCAGCACCCAGTCAGATTAAAAACTTTCTCACACAGCAAATCAGAAAGTAAAAACCACCACATTTATTTGATGTGTTCATTGTTATTTGGAAAGTGGGAAGGTGGGGAAACAGCAGAAGCTGACATTTCATCAGCAAAACTAAAATTAAATAAAGACCATCATCTGAAAAATCCACAGAATGTATTTAAATGTCTGAATTGATAGAATTATAGCACACATATGTTCAGGGTGTAAAGGTCGAACAGCAGTTGCTATGAGTTTGCATGCCATTATTTAAAAAAAATCACACTTCATTCATCATTTGTAATGGTTTACACAATAGGAATGGGTTGGTACAGGGGCACAGTGGGAAGAGCTGGTGCCTCACAGCATCAGAGGTTCGATCCTGGTCTCGGATGCTGTCTATGTGAGTTTTTCCATTCGCTCTCTGTGACTGTCCTGATTTCCTCCCACATCCCAAAGATGTGTGGGTCAGATGGTTAACTGGCCGTTTGTAAATCGGCTCGAGTGTGTATGTGAGAAGTAGAATCTTTGGTGAGTTGATGAAAATCCAGAGAGAATTGAAAAATAGGGACTAAGGTAGGGTTGGTGTATACAGGTGGGCAGTATGGACGATGGGCTAAGAAATTTGATTCCATGCTGTATCTCTCTTTCTCCATCTAATAGTGTCTGTGGGTAAGAAAGAAAAAGGTGAAGTATTTCTCAAATCATTGTTTCTCTGCTGATTTAAATGGTGTAGTTGACATTGGTTTGATAATTTGACACTTACTATTCAAGTGTCAGGCAAGAAACATCCCTAGTGTGGAAATATCCCAAATCTGTTTCTTTGAAATTCACTGGTATCAGTATTCCTGTCAATGCCGTGCACGTCACCATCAACTAGGAATGTAACGATCAACCACAGAACTTATCAAACTTGGCTCGGACAAAACTCTGAATATTAATAACCCGTTACCTGTTATTTGCACTTTATCAGTTTATTTATTCATGTGTGTATATATTTATATAATGATATATGGACACACTGATCTGTTCTGTAGTCAATGCCTACTATGTTCTGTCCCGATGTTGGGGAAGTCTAGGACAAGGGGTCACAGCTTAAGGATAAGGGGGAAACCTTTAAAACCGAGATGAGAAGAACTTTTTTCACAAAGAGAGTGGTGAATCTCTGGAACTCTCTGTCACAGAGGGTAGTTGAGGCCAGTTCATTGGCTATATTTAAGAGTGAGTTAGATGTGGCCCTTGTGGCTAAGGGGATCAGAGGGTATGGAGAGAAGGCAGGTATGGGATACTGAGTTGGATGATCAGCCATGATCATATTGAATGGCGGTGCAGGCTCGAAGGGCCGAATGGCCTACTCCTGCACCTAATTTCTATGTTTCTATGTTTCTATGTGCTGAAGCAAAGCAAGAATGTCCTTGTCCTATCAGGGACACATGACAATAAACTCTCTTGAATCTTGAATCTCTTGAACTATTGAAGCTGCAAGAGGAAGGCGGAGGCTGTATCCTGTGACACATCGGATGACACCATGAATGTTTGCTACAATCTATATTCTCACAGATTACTAGCGTGATGGGACCCTCTTGATTCACTAGGCCAAGTACAGTTTCAACAGGACTCGCAAAGTTTGGCACCATGCAAGTCAAACCAAGTGACATATTTGGCATGGTGTGTACTACCATGAGCACTCACTTTGTCCACTAACGGCACACACTGAATGATCAACACAAACTTTCTGGCAATACACGAAGGCTTGTTCAATCGAATCTCCTGAACCGAGCAAAGCAAGGGTAGTGGATGTATAGTGACACTGCCTTTTAGATTTAGATATTAGACTTAAGAGATACACTGCAAAGTCAAGTCAAGTCACTTTTATTTCTATAGCACATTTAACAAACAACTCTCGTTGGCCAAAGTGCTTTACATTGGTGGAGGTACTAATGTTATACAACAGTGGTTCATAGATTAACTACATACACAAATACATACATGTAGCCCTCCCTCAGAGGATGTCAAGAAAGGCTTGAGAGTAGAGATGAGTTTTAAGTCTTGACTTAAAGGAGTCGATGGAGGGGGCAGTTCTGATGGGAAGAGGGATGCTGTTCCACTGTCTAGGAGCTGCAACCGCAAAGGCACGGTCGCCCCTGAGCTTATGCCTAGACCACGGGATGTTCCGTAACCCCCAGTCGGCTGATCTGAGGGACAGGCCTTACAGCCCACCTAGTCCGCACTAGCGATCACCCCGTACACAAACACAATCCTACATACTAGGGACAGTTTTACAAATTTACCAAAGCCAATTAACCCCCAAACCAGTACGTCTTTGGAGTATTGGAGGAAACCAGAGCACCCGGAGAAAACCCATGAGGTCACTGGGAGAATATACAAACTCCGTCCAGACAGCACCCGTGGTCAGGATCAACGCCAGGTCTCTGGCGCTGTAAGGCTGCAACTCTACCGCTGCGCCACCGTGCCAGCCTACCTCCTACTGCTTTCACTCTGGTTCACAGAACATTAGGGTTTATATAGAGATGAACCCTTCCCAGTCACTGGGGCCAACGCACCAGTGCTTTTACCCCACCGAGGGCAGTGGTTCTAGAAGGCAGCTCTCTGCCGTATGTTCAAGTCAAGTCAAGTTTATTTGTCACACACACACACATACGAGATGTGCAGTGAAATGAAAAGTGGCGATGCTCGCTGACTGTGCAAAAAACAAACAAACAAACAGAATGAAACAGAATGACATATTTACATATTTGTGGGAGGGATGAAAAAGGAAAAAAATCAGCAATTTTAAAAAGACACCACACAACAGTAGAATGGTTCAGTAAAGTTAGTCGCTGGAGAGATAGGCGTTTACAGTCCTAATGGCCTCTGGGAAGAAACTCCTTCTCATCAATTAATGGTGGCTCATTAAATACTTACTGTGCCAGCACTGCCTACCTCTGCTGTCTGGAGAAAAAGGCAGTTCAGCCTGGGCGGTAGCAGAATATCACTGCAAAATGGAGCTGGCTTTTCATCTTTACATGACAGAGCTTGCTGTCAGTTTTAGAGAGAAATGGTGGTGAAGGCTTGGTGGATGTGGAGAGGATATTTCCACTGGTGAGAGAGTCTAGGACCAGAGGCCACAGCCTCAGAATAAAAGGACGTACCTTCAGAAAGGAGACGAGGAGGAATTTATTTTGTCAGAGGGTGGTGGATCTGTGGGATTCATTGCCACAGACAGCTGTGGAGGCCAAGTCAATGGATAATTTTAAAGAGGAATTTGACAGATTCTTGATTAGTATGGGGTTATGGGAAAACAGGAGAATGGGGTTGAAAGAGAAAGATAAATCAGCCATGATTGAATGGCACAGTAGGAGCGATGGGCTGAATGGCCTAATTCTGCTCCGAGAATGTATGAACTCTTCAGGCAGCCAGATTTACCATCTAAATTTTGCCTTCCATATTAAATCACAAACCTTCTTTCCTAGAAAATGTTTCAAATGAAGTACAGCAAATGTTACATTTATTGAACAATCCTAGAGGCTCCCACAGCCAATGGAGTATTTTTAAAAGCACAAGGATCTTTGCAAAAGGAAAGCATTGCTGGGAGGATCAGACAGTGTCTTCCTACCGACATGGATTGGTGATGTTTTGGCTCGTGATGAAGAGGTGATTCTGTTGAAATGTAAGAAACACAATCGACTGTTGTCCCTTAACTCCCACAACCCCAATGTGATATTGACCAAATAAAATGTTTTAGTAAGGCAAGTAGAAATGCAACGATTGACCAAGGCATCCGGTGTAATAACCTTCATCTTGATATAGTATCCTGGGATCTTTTGATGTTCATCCTGCAGAGTTGGATGTGTGGGGTGGCCTCATGTCTCATTAGAAGGTCTGCACATTCAATCGCCTCTTTTAGGCTCTGGATTGTCATCGGAGATTTAGTTGCTCCAGAATTGGATCATTTTCCAAAGGACCTCATACTGTTTAGGAAGGAACTGCAGGTGCTGGTTTATACGAAAGATAGACACAAAGTGCTGGAGTAACTCAACGGGTCAGGCACCATCTCTGGAGAAAACGGATGGGTGACGTTTCGAGTCGGAACTCATTTTCAGACTGCCCTTCCTTTTTCTACAGAGATTCCTCCTAACCCGCTGAGTTACTCCAGCACTTTGTTTCGATCTGTCGACCTAATAATGTTTCTCTGATCGCATTAAAGTGACACAGCCTACTGATGACTGAAGGGCCTGTCCCACTTACGTGTCCCAGACACGCAAATTACTCGACCTCGTGTCGCGTTGAGCCGTGACGGTCCCGCGAAGGTCGGGCGCGATTACATGCGTACGCACAGCCGTCTGGAGCGCGTGACGTCATTTGAAGATGAACACAAAGCTGGAGTAACTCAGCAGGACCGGCAGCATCTCTGGAGAGAAGGAATGGGTGATGTTTCATGTCGAGACTCTTCTTCAGTCTGAAAAGAAGGGTCTTGTCCCGAAACGTCACCCATTGCTTCTCTCCAGAGATGCTGCCGGTCCCGCTGAGTTACTCCTGCATTTTGTGTCCATCTTCAATTTACTTGGCCCCGCTCTGGGAGTAGAAGTGGGGGCGGATCCGGACCGCAACGGCCGTGAGCCCCAGGCCGAGCTCGGCGATCGTTTGCCTGCTTCTGCTGCTGTTGGAGGTGAGACGTTGCGTCGTGCCAGGGTCTTGGGCCTGTCCCACTTTGGCCGTCAGTTCCACGACAGGCCGTTGGCGCGTGTAGATTTTGTTCACTACAAACATTTCCGAGCCCCGCATACCTCTCCACGCTGCTCAGTGGGACCGGCCCCACGCGGCCATATGATGCCCATGCACCTCAACGCAACCACGAGGTCGCGTAATTTGCATGTCAAGGACACGTAAGTGGGACAGGCCCTTGATTCTTTAGATAACCCTCGTGAGGAGAACATACAACAATCCAAATCTTTAAAGCAACGAGTTTGAGATCAGGAAGTGGGACTGGAGCTGTGGAGAATTACTAACCAAGCCATGACGTGCCCAATTAACATGCAACCACTCTAAAATTACTTCTCTTTTGAAATAATAAACACATATTTTTGATTTAATGATAAAGTTGTGATAAGCTCAACCATCCTCAATGGATTTACACAGGATTTTTTTAAATAGTTGCCATTTACATTTGGGGTGAGGCAAAACATGCTGTTGCAAAACCTACCACTCAGTTACTAATCTCAAATGTGTTGCTTTAAACATGTGGATAACAATGTTTTCTTCAACAGTGGGGTTATCTAAAGAGTGATTAATCAGGAGATAGTCTTGCTTTAATGACTAGATCAGAGAAACATTATTCAATCCTTCAAACAGTCATCTAAATTCTCGTATCATCTATCTGAGGCAATCGTTTTGCCATGAGTTTTTATACGTGAATTCTTCAAATAAGCAGGCTATTTTTTTTTAAACGGTACTGATAAAAGACTTCAGTTGTCAACATAATCAATTGGAGGAGAATGAAGAAACAACTAATTGCAGATGGTGGTTTATACCAAAGATAGACATAAAATGCTGTTGTAATTCAGCGGGTCAGACCCCATCCCTTGAGAAAAAGGACAGGTGACGTGTCGGGTTGGTATCATTTTTCTGAATGAAGTTGCTTTGAACATATAAATATTGTTCAATAATATCCTGACATTTATTAATCTCTTTCAAGTTTAAAATATTTAGGAAACCATCTTAAAATTACAAGGCCATGTGCTTGACTGATTCGGCTATGAAGCATAAGATGTTATGTCAGTTTAAAATAGAAAGACTATTAATATTGTGTGTTTGCACAAAATATCAATTTTGCATGCTCTTAAAATAGCTTAAAGTTAATTGATAACTTGAGTATTTTTAATGCTCAGAATAGAAATTGAACTATCATTTGAGATTACAAAATAGATTCTTCAGTTATACATTTAGATTCCATGATAAACTTGTGTGCTTAGGGGATATGTACAGATCATTTATTGCTGTGTTTTTGTGCAATTGTGCTTTTTTTGCATAAGACTTTGAAAAATGAATGGGACACAGTTAGCTGGCGGTGGACAGATATCTGAGAGTCTGATGCTTTGATGATGATTACGGATGCGTTAATCCGTGTCTGCAGAGAAGTGATTATAGTGTGCTCTATACGGTCTGCTTTGAATTTAATATTTGTGAAGAAAACTCATTTGAAAAAGAGATCGCACTTGATTTTGTTTCTGAACTTTTGTGTTTTTGTAATCAGAGTGTGTTTATCAAGCTGTATAAAACGGGAAAGATTAGAACTTGGGAATGGGAAGGTAAAATGTTTATGTTGGAGATGGAGTTAGACCAACACATTGACGGATCCTTGCCACATTTTTATTGAGGATTTCTGTTTCATGTCAGCAAAATTGCTGGCTGTTGGGAAAAAATACCTGATGATCATTGACATTGATCTTTGGTTTGAGTGGGGGATGTAGTGTATTTGGATGCTTGGAACTGACTCAAAAGAACTCTCAGATACAGGAGTAAACTAAAAAGCTACTTTCTTGCAGGATGCCACCATGAGTCTCCCCCAGCGCATGTGTCCTCTCGCACAAGACATAAGACATGCTAATTATATTACATACATCACACTGCTCCCCCTTTAACTTGGAGGCAGGTAACACCATTTACATTATATACATCACAGGGGAAAATAGTTAAGCCGCTGAGAATGGAGGCAATGGGCAAGGCAGGTAAACATAGAAACATAGAAATTAGGTGCAGGAGTACGCCATTCGGCCCTTTGAGCCTGCACCGCCATTCAATATGATCATGGCTGATCATCCAACTCAGTATCCCGTACCTGCCTTCTCTCCATACCCTCTGATCCCCTTGGCCACAAGGGCCACATCTAACTCCCTCTTAAAAATAGCCAATGAACTGGCCTCAACTACCCTCTGTGACAGAGAGTTCCAGAGATTCACCACTCTCTGTGTGAAAAAATGTTCTCCTCATCTCGGTTTTAAAGGATTTCCCCCTTATCCTTAAGCTGTGACCCCTTGTCCTGGACTTCCCCAACATCGGGAACAATCTTCCTGCATCTAGCCTGTCCAACCCCTTAAGATTTTTATAAGTTTCTATAAGATCCCCTCTCAATCTCCTAAATTCTAGAGAGTATAAACCAAGTCTATCCAGTCTTTCTTCATAAGACAGTCCTGACATCCCAGGAATCAGTCTGGTGAACCGTCTCTGCACTCCCTCTATGGCAATAATGTCCTTCCTCAGATTTGGAGACCAAAACTGTACGCAATACTCCAGGTGTGGTCTCACCAAGACACCAGTTTGTAGGGTCCAAAAGGTTGGAAAATGCAGCAGAAAATGCTACATTTAACTGGGAGGTAATACTTTACGAGATTGAGTCGAGAATTGTATTCAATCTGCATCATTCTTGTCAGTGGCTTTTTATCCGATTAGTTAAGTGGAAAACATTATCAATGAACAACCAAGTCAAGGATTACAAAGAGTAAGATGCATCTGGGAGTTATATAAATAGCATGAAGTTCAGCAGTTGAACCCTTGATGTTAATTTGAAGTGGCTTTGCAGAACATGCATCAAATCTTACATTCAATGTAACCAGAGGCTTGTAATTAGATTATACAATGATAAAAAAACCCATCTGAGGCAGTAACCATACATTATTGTAGGAAAAATAGCTCCTTGTTTATGACAACCACGGAGGCGATTATTGTGCGATTAGTTTTTGGACGTGACCCAATACATATCAACCCAATGATAAATTATTCTAAAGGGTTAAATTTGGAGCTTGCGAGTATCTGGGCATACATCTCGAGCACCGTAATAGGGCTGGCCACGGTGAGAAATGGATGCAGCAATTTCTAAGACTTCCAGAAGGTATTTAATCAAGTACAACATCAAATTGTGCAAAAATCAAAGCTTATCGTGTAAGAGATAACATGTTATCAGTTCATAAGATAGGGTCAGAATTAGGCCATTCGACCCATTGGGTCCATTCTGCCATCCTATCATGGGTGATCTATCTTTCCCTCTCAACCCCATTCTCCCCATCATCCCTGACACCCATACTAATCAAGAATCTATCAATCTCTGATTTAAACATATTCATTGACTTGGCTTCCACTAAGGGACAGAAGTTTAGGGGTAATATGAGGGGGAACTTCTTTACTCAGAGAGTGGTAGCGGTGTGGAATGAGCTTCCAGTGGAAGTGGTGGAGGCAGGTTCATTGGTATAATTTAAAAATAAATTGGATAGGCATATGGATGAGAATGGAATGGAGGGTTATGGTATGAGTGCAGGCAGGTGGGACTAAGGGGGAAAAAAAGTTGTTCGGCACGGACTTGTAGGACCGAGATGGCCTATTTCCGTGCTGTAATTGTTATATGGTTATATGGTTATATGGTAATGAGTTCCACAGATTCACCACTCTCAGACAAAATAAATTCCTCCTCATCTCCTTCCTAAAGGTACGTCCTTTTATTCTTGCGCTGTGGCATCGACTCCTGGACTCTCCCACTAGTGGAATGTTATCATGGATAGAAAACTAGCTGGCAAACAAGAGACAGTGGACATTAATGGGTTATTCTGGAGGACAAGCTGTACCAAGTGTCGTGCCATTGTGTTCAATCCACACCTATTTATGATCACTGTTTTGAAGGGGTGTGATTACAAAATTTACTGATGACGTGACAAAAAGAGAGTAAATCATGAAGAGGACACAATTGTGCACAGGGACATAGATAGGTTAAATGAGCGGGCAAAGATTTGGCAAATGGAGAATACAGTGGGAACATGGGAGATTGTCCATTTTAGAAACATAGAAACATAGAAATTAGGTGCAGGAGTAGGCCATTCGGCCCTTCGAGCCTGCACCGCCATTCAATATGATCATGGCTGATCATCCAACTCGGTATCCCGTACCTGCCTTCTCTCCATACCCTCTGATCCCCTTAGCCACAAGGGCCACATCTAACTCCCTCTTAAATATAGCCAATGAACTGGCCTCGACTACCCTCTGTGGCAGAGAGTTCCAGAGATTCACCACTCTCTGTGAAAAAAGTTCTTCTCATCTCGGTTTTAAAGGATTTCCCCCTTATACTTAAGCTGTGACCCCTTGTCCTGGACTTCCCCAACATCGGGAGCAATCTTCCTGCATCTAGCCTGTCCAACCACTTAAGAATTTTGTAAGTTTCTATAAGATCCCCTCTCAATCTCCTAAATTCTAGAGAGTATAAACCAAGTCTATCCAGTTTTGGCAGATAAAAAGTTGCATTGAGTAGGAGAGAATGCGGAGCTCAGAGATGCAGAGAATCTGTGTGTTCTTGGGCACGATCTGCAAAAGAAAATCAAATAATTAGAGCTAACGATGCTGTTTATTGCAAAGGGAATTGAATACAAAAGTAAGGGGATTATGCCTCATTTACAGAGGGCATTGGTGAGACAACATCTAGAGCACAGTATCCTTATTTAAGGAAGGATGTTAATGTTTTGGAATCGGTTGAGAGAAGGTTTATGAGGCGACAGCTTTCGGTACATCATTGCCCCAGTTATTCTTTAACAAAGAGGTTGTGGAAATAAGCACATCATTTTACTCTAGAAATTAGTAGGAAATGAGCTATGATACCGGCCACAGTTGCATGGCCGAACATATGTTAATGGCATATTTTGTCTTGATTTATGTTACTTTTCAACTACCATTGCATGGCTAATAATCTGTCTATGTTACTTTATTGAAAGCAGTGAAAATGTAATTGTTGGTTGAAGCGAGTGTGGATATGTATTTATTCATGCCATTGTTTCATATGGACGATAGATTTAATAAAGGATAAACTAAGACATATAGAAGATGTTTAACTTTTGAAAAAAGCTCAGTAATTGTAGATTATAGTGATTGTGAATTACTTTATGTTCAGAATTAAACAAATGATTTTCAAGATGAAGTTTGTGGCATAGCTAAGGTTACGATAGTGTGGCTCTAAATAGGAAGTCCATATATAGTGACATACATATACCTCCACACTAGGCATCCAAGAATATGTTTCAGGGTGTTTTTGACCACGTGGCAATAGACACTAGTGGATGATGACAAAGGCAGTAAATGGGATCAATTGTTTCTGCACCAAAGAAGCAAATTAAATTAATCAAAGGAGCCAAATTATCCAGGTTTTAATTATAACTATGTTTACAGTTTTAGAAATGATTTGGGGTATTAACATAGAAACATAGAAATTAGGTGCATAGAAAGTAGGCCATTCGGCCCTTCGAGCCTGCACCGCCATTCAATATGATCATGGCTGATCATCCAACTCAGTATCCCATACCTGCCTTCTCTCCATACCCCTTGATCCCTTTAGCCACAAGGGCCACATCTAACTCCCTCTTAAATATAGCCAATGAACTGGCCTCAACTACCCTCTGTGGCAGAGAGTTCCAGAGATTCACCACTCTCTGTGTGAAAAAAGTTCTTCTCATCTCAGTTTTAAAGGATTTCCCCCTTATATTTAAGTATTAGTTCCTACACAGCTGAAGTTGTATATTTGGCATACTGCTTTATAACATTATTTTAATCTTGCTGCTCTTGTTTATATGGTGATCTGGTTTAACAGTAGTTGCAACAGCAAAAACATGCCAGCTATGTATTTACAAATTATTTTTTTGTTGGTACATCTGAAGACAAGTCTTGTGTTTAATTATTTGGGGTCTTGCCGTTACAGTCATGGTTGATGTAAATTGAAGGTTCGGGTAACAAATTGGCAATTTTGCTGCTAATTTTGCTCCTCCTTTTCCCTGACCAGAATATGGTGCTCTCTGAGTTAGAGCCCGAATCTGTTAGATGGCACCATATCTGTTATGCACATACTATATACTTCACACTTATTTTATTGGTGAGTCATAAATTAAACATTTCCCAGTCAAATATGTGAAGCTCATACCACCAATATCAACATTTATGGTTCTATATATCTGTATATGAGATGCTCGTAACACAAGTGGCAGATTATTATGGCATGCCTGCTACTAGAGGTCATAGTATCATACTGCACAGAAAGAGGACATTCAAACATTAAGTTCGCACCAGACGTCCAATATCGTTTTACATCAATCCCTCTTTATTACTAGCATATTGGGGTCAAGGAAAGAGCATTTGCGTCGCGGCCCCTGTTTCCACTAACCTGTCCACCACCACGCACAAGAAGGGACAAGGCAGACTCCATTGTGGAGCTGATGCGGAGACGTGTGTTCAGCTCTGGCCGAACATCTTCTAATCTTGTGTGTGTGGACTCGACAAGAAGTAGACTATCATATTACCTTTAACACCCCCTAGATCTTGCCACTCACCTATGTACTGGGGGCAAATTACAATGGTTGGAGAATCTAGCCATCTGTACACCTGCACGGTGGCACGGCGGTAGAATTGCTGCCGAGTAAGATTATATTTCATTCCCTGAAAGGTATTAATGGCGTAGAGCTCTTACAATGCCAGACACCCGAGTTCGATCCGAACCACGGGTGCTGTCTGTACGGAGTTTGCATGTTTTCCCGTGGCCTGCGTGGGGTTTCTCTGGGGGCTCTGTTTCCTCCCACTCTCCAAGGATGTACAGGTTTGTAAGTTAATTGGCTTGGTAACGACCAGGTTCAGGAATAGCTACTTCCCCACAGCCATCAGGCTATTAAACTTGGCTCGGACAAAACTCTGAACATTAATAGCCCATTATCTGTTATTTGCACTTGATCAGTTTATTTATTCATGTGTGTATATATTTACGTATATAATGGTATATGGACACACTGATATAACCATATAACCATATAACAATTACAGCACGGAAACAGGCCATCTCGGCCCTACAAGTCCATGCCGAACAAATTTTTTTCCCCTTAGTCCCACCTGCCTGCACTCGTACCATAACCCTCCATTCTCTTCTCATCCATATGCCTATCCAATTTATTTTTAAATGATACCAACGAATCTGCCTCCACCACTTCCACTGAAAGCTCATTCCACACCGCTACCACTCTCTGCGTAAAGAAGTTACCCCTCATATTACCCCTAAACTTCTGTCCCTTAATTCTGAAGTCATGTCCTCTTATCTGTTCTGTAGTCAATGCCTACTATGTTCTGTTGTGCTGAAGCAAAGCAAGAATTTCATTGTCCTATCAGGGACACATGACAATAAACTCACTTGAACTTGAAACCTGTAACTTGGCCCCTAGTGTGGGTAGGATAGTGTTAGTGTACGGGGATCGCTGGTTGGTGCCCGACACATTGGGCCTGTTTCTGTGCTGTATCATTAAACTAAACTGAACTAAACTGAATCTTTGGGGCTGTGGGAGGTGACTGGAGAACCTGGAGATACCAGTTACAGAGAGAACCTGCAAGTTCTACACCCGCAGGCCCAGAGACCAGTTTTGAGCCCAGGTAACTGGAGCTATGAGGCAGCAGCTCCACTAACTATGCCACCCAAATCTCTCAAAATCAATATCAGGGCCTAGTATTTCCTCATTAAGAAAACCATGCAGGAAATAATGTTCTAACCCTATCCCTCGCCCGATCAAACCATTCACTTTATTTGGATTGTTCTCTTTTCCAAATAGGCTCGTCAGAACAGCTCATTTAATGAAGATTAACTAAAACTGGCGGAGAAACACCAGGGGCCCAGTTAAGAAACTGCTAAAGTGCACCATGTGATAGATTTTTATTGTACATAATTACACTGAGATAATTATTCAGATTAAACAGTTGCATCCTTACCGAATGTGTTGTTCTAGACCGGTATTTAATCAATAGCCTGCGAGTATTCATGAGTCTAATTTGGAATTGATGACTTCTCTTTGACCAGTTTTCCACTCTGTAAAACCATCGATCACTACAGTGCCATGGATTGCATGGCCCTGCAAAGAAATAACGCTATTACTAAAGCAAACAAAAATTCTGGTAAAAGTCAAAGATGTAAGCTGGAATTTTCTCTCATTCCAGATTGATGTGGGATGTTTTAAAGAGAAGCACTATATATTCCCAGAACTCAGTGCTTACAACCCAGCGGTACGAATATTGATTTATCTAACTTCAAGTAACCCTGGCTTTCCCTCTCTCTTCACCCCTCCCCCATCCTAATTCTCTGACCTGTCTGACTATCCTCCTGATTAAATGCTCTATTTGTATGCATCATAGCCACATTCCCCAACTAACAATGATCTATTCTACATTCTCCTTGAACTTTGCCCCCTTTGATGCTTTGGTTTCACTCCTTACCCTTCCATGTCTCTGTGTCTCCCTCTCCCCCGTCTCTCAGTCTCTAGACCCGAAACGTCACCCATTCCTTCTCTCCACAGATGCTGCCTGTCCCGCTGAGTTACTCCAGCATGTTGTGTCTATCTTCACTGCAGGAGGGTTTGCTTGCCAGGAAAGTGCTGTACAATGTACAGTACAGCACAAGAAGAGGCATTTCAGCTCGCGATGTTTTTTTGTCAAACACCAAGTTAAACTATTCTCCTCTGTCTGCACGTGATCGATACCCCTCCATTCCCTGCATATCTATGTGCCTGTCTAAAAGCCTCGTAAATGCCACTATTGTATCTGGCTCCACTGCCATCCCTGACGGCACATTCCAGACACCCACCACTCCATGTGTTTAAAAAAAACTTGGCCCGCATATCTCTTTTAAATGTTGACCCTCTCACCTTAAAGCTATGGCTGGTGGTCTTTAACATCTTGTGGGCAGGAAAGAATGCTCTGACTGTATAAACCTCTCATCATTTTATAACACACTATCTGGCCTTGTTAGATTGCTGTCTGTGGGAGAGAGGGAGGGAGGGATGGGAAGCTTGTACTGAAAGGGCTCATAGAAACATAGAAACATAGAAATTAGGTGCATGAGTAGGCCATTCGGCCCTTCGATCATGCCCCGCCAATCAAGATGCTCCTTGCTGATCATCCACCTCAGTATCCCACCTGTACCTGCCTTCTCTCCCATACCCCCATGATCCCCTTAGCCACAAGGGCCACATCTAACTCCCTCTTAAATATAGCCAATGAACGGGACTCAACTACCCTCTGTGGCAGAGAGTTCCAGAGATTCACCACTCTCTGTGTGAAAAAAGTTCTTCTCATCTCGGTTTTAAAGGATTTCCCCCTTATCCTTAAGCCGTGACCCCTTGTCCTGGACTTCCCCAACATCGGGAACATCGGCTCCATCTATTTCCAGCTCTGGACACTGCTGTGTCGAGGAGACACTCTCTCAGGTGTAGCAACAGCTCTGGTTTTGAGCAGTATCTCTGAAGCTGCTGTTAAATCATCCACAACAGAAAGGAAAGCTAGTCTGTTAAGATCCATGAGGTGTTGGCATGTCCAATCCAGAAAGAAGTAGTTAGTACACATTGTTTTGTGATTTTTTTTAACGTTCTCTTAAACTAGATATCATTGGCAAGGACAGTGGGCAATAGCCATCCCGAATGCCCTTTGCCTCGGGCAGCACAGTGGCGCCGTGGTAGAGTTGCTGCCTGACAGCGCTAGAGGCCCGGGTTCAGTCCTGACTATAGAGTTTGTATGTTCTCCCTGTGACCTGCGTGGGTTTTCTCAAGGAGCTGCGGTTTCCTCCCACACTCCAAAGACGTGCAGATTTGTAGGTTAATTGGCTTTGGTAAATTGTCACTAATGTTTAGGATACAGTTAGTGTACAGGTTATCATAGGTTGGCGTGGATTCGGTGGGCCCAAGGGCCTAGTTCCATGCTCTATCCCCAAAACTAGAGCCTAAGCTAAAAGCTGAGTGGCTTGCCGGCCAATTCTGTAGAGCATTTACCATTCATGGGTTTGGAGTCGCATACATCAGACCATGTAAGGGTGGAAGATTTTTCCCCAAAGTGCATTGGTGAGCAAGATGTTTTTTTACGATAATGTGGTAACTTTGTGCGTTTCATTATTTTTTAATTAAATCTATTCACGAACCTGTTCTAGGCTCAATAACTGAATTTAATTTCCATGGAGGAACATGTTCAAGTTTCTAGGTTCCAGTTTAAGGCCTTTAGGTTATCAGGCCATCAACGTAACTGTTCTATCAGCATTGATAAGTCAAAGCAATGTTGCCATTGGATGCGTTCCTGCATCATGCAATTTCTTATCATCTTTTCTTGTCCAGGGACCATAGGAATAGTAAATCTGGGGCAGAAGCAGGGGAAGATATGTGGAAGAGGATGGGATTGTAATCAGGCTAACAAGGTTGTTGGGAGCCAAATCCACTTGAGGTTGGCTGAGGTGGTTTCACAGAGCATTGCTTCATTAGACTCTGCAACCAATTTTAGTAGCTTTGTCTCCACCATTGGATAAGGGGCTTCCAATGTTGAGACTATCTTGCAGGAGAAGGTTGTCAACTCTGCACAGTACTCAATGAAAGAGCCAGACCCCCTCTAGTCTCTCCTTTCACTTTGTCCCAAACGCCACCACAGCATCTTGCCCATGGGCAATCAACATTTCCACATCGGAGGAATTTTGGAGACATTCAGGGCAAATATCCAAGGGTGAAGAACCAGCCACGGCCGTTATCATTTGTGTTGACACTTACATCACAGCAGAAACATCGGAGCTAAAACAGGGGGCAATATTACCTGTAAAAAAAAACTGATGCTGGGCTACTTGAGGTCATTGAGTAATTGATCAAAAGGTTCGTGGGAGAGGTTTAAACAACATCTTCAAGGGCAAAGCGAGGTCGATTTTAGGAGGTTGTTCCAAGCTTCAGAGCCTTGCTAGCTAAGATTGCAGAGACAGTAATGAGTGAAATCAAGGAGTGTTGTGAACATGATGAAAGCTTTAAAATGGCAAAGTTGTTTAATTGGAAGCCAGTGAGAGTAAGATTGGCAGCTGAGCTGTGGATAGGTTTAGTGGGATATGGGCCAAACTCAGGCAAATGGGACTGACTCAATTATAAAGCCTAGTTAGCCAAGATGAGTTGGGCGGAAAGGTTTGTTTCTGCCAAGTGTGACTCAGGCTCCACAAAAAGGAAGGAAGGCTAGCAGCAGGTTGGAATAGACAGGTCTAGAGAGTTTAATCTGCAGAAAAGTTGAGGCACACTTGCAGATAAACAATGCAATGGAGGTGGAAGTAGGCTGGCTGCTCACAGCTACTTGAAAAGCAAAAAAATGACACAAGTACCAGAGTAACTCAGCGGGTCAGGCAGCATCTCTGGAGAACACAGATAAGTGGCGTTTCAGGTTGGGACCCATCTTCAGATATAACCATATAACCATAGAACAATTACAGCACGGAAACAGGCCATCTTGGCCCCTCTACTCCGTGCCAAACACTTACTCTCCCTTAGTCCCGTCAACCTGCACTCAGACCATAACCCTCCATTCCTTTCCCGTCCATATACCTATCCAATTTATTTTTAAATGATAAAATCGAACCTGCCTCCACCACTTCCACTGGAAGCTCATTCCACACAGCCACCACTCTCTGAGTAAAGAAGTTCCCCCTCATGTTACCCCTAAACTTTTGTCCCTTATTTCTCAAATCATGTCCTCTTGTTTGAATCTTCCCTACTCTCAATGGAAAAAGCTTATCCACGCCAACTCTGTCTATCCCTCTCATCATTTTAAAGACCTCTATCAAGTCCCCCCTTAACCTTCTGTGCTCCAAGGAATAAAGACCTAACTTGTTCAACCTTTCTCTGTAACTTGTTCTTCAAACGTCACCAGTCCATGATCTCCAGAGGTGCTGACTGACTCGCTGAGTTACTCCAGCAGTTTTGTGTAATATAGCATGTACCTTTTGTGTAAGATAGCGTCTCTGGTTTCTTGTTTCTACTGGAAAAACACAAGTTGCTTCATGGATGAAGGAAGATGCTGCTGCCCACAAACCACAAGCTAACATTCAGTGATCTCGGCTCTCCAACCTCCATTGTAGAATGATAAAGAAAAATAATTCTGGAGCACAGACTTAACGGGGAAACCGCTTCAGTGTATCTCGTTCGATGGTCGAAGAAGCCACAGCCTATGTTAGCCAAAGTATCTAGCGATGTTTTGTAAATGTGACCCAAAACATATAAGAATTCCCAGATCAACCAGAGTCTTTGAGCCAAAATAATGCTTGGATTTGGAAGAGCTGATGAGAAATTGTGTGATACTATTTGATAGGATATCTGCACCGGGATCAGTGGGCTTTAAACAAAGTCTGCAAACATCACGGTCAATCCTGAGAGAGCCAGTGTTCTACTTCTTTCAAGGCTCCATCTAAACCCTTGCACCAGTGAATACCAGGCGTAGATGTAGTATTCCTGCTATTACAATGTAATCTGCCAAATCCTTATTCCTACTGGGTATCAGTTGCTGTGCAGTAAGAGACCTTGGGTCTCTGAAGTCCACAGGGACATCACCAGACTGCCAATTTGTCTCATCCAAGCCGCACCCCTGCCATGTACCTATTCCCCTCTACTTTATAATGCAGAATTAAGGCTATTCCCAGAAGGGAATGCATGGTCAGTGGCTCTGAAGCAATCCTTTGAGCAGACTGATTAAAAATAGCAACAACAAGTCCTGGTGCTTTTATAGATCGCCTTGCAGGAAAACAAATATAAAAATGGTCTCCTCTAAGATGCAGCAGTCTCTCTTTCCACATTTCGAAAGCTGTTATTTATAGCACTTGGGTATGAGGATGGAAAAACTACAGAATAGGTCAAAAGGATTGCTTGTGCCCCATAAAGTGGCATCCATTTTCAGCAGAACTTAAAGTGCCTGGCAGTCTTGCAGGTGGAGAATGCAGTTGTGATATTTTGAGGGCAAATTGATGGCAGTAGCTTTCAAGAAATTAATATTTCATTGCCACAAACTGGTGGCAATTCTCTTATTCAGTCTAAATTTGGCATGGGATATTCTTATCTGCTCGGTCTTCAGTAAGAGAGCGGATTATACTGATCCATTACGAGCTTTATGTTTGACTGGCATCCAGTTTTAACCTCGGCATTTTAGAGGATTCTTTGGAATTCAGACCAGCTGCAAAAGCAGAGTATTATTGAGACTTGAGCAATAATAGCTGAGATGAGACAGGTTAAATTAATTTGTGATTAATTTATTATTATTATTATTATTATTAAGTTAAGGTAAGATCTTGTGTAATTGAATTTGCATCACGGCAGAGGGAGGAACTTGTCACAATGTCTTGTCGTATGAGTTGCTTCAAATCCGGGCAGGGCAGCTGCCCTGGTTTGTTATCAAGAGCGCTTGAAATGTTGTGACTGTATCATCGCATAAATCCATAATTATACAATTGTTGGTACACCACCAGCTCTATTCATACATCAGTGAAAATGGAGTGACGTTAAGCTACATTCCAGTTACTATAAAGTGAATGCGGGTGCTGTGGAACTGTCATGTATAACCTGGTGTACACCAAGATTGTGATTGATTCTGTATTGTGCAGAGGTATAGCTGTTTCTGGCCATTTGACAAGAGATAATGGGAAAAGACATATTTTCAATTGCAGTATGATAGGTTGTTAAAATGGTACATCAAGGTATGGGAATTCTGCTGACGACAACGTTGGTGATTTAATCTTCTCAGTGTTAGGACATTGTTATTTCATCATTGTGATCAGTAGGAAAAAAACTTGGCACATTTCCAAGCCGACTATGTAAATGGCTTATTTTTGTTGTTAAAATGGTCAGATCCAGTCCTGCTTTCAAAAATAAGACGCCCAGAAGTTCAGCATCGTGATAATTTTTTGACGGTGAGCAAGAAAATAATCACTAACAAATTATTAGGCCTATAGTGAAGGGCCGAATGGCCTACTCCTGCACCTATTTTCTATGTTTCTATGTTCTTCTATTAATTTATTCATTTTTTATGTCAGTCACTCATTTTATGACCATCATTTATTACCCATCATATACATGTTCATAAGCTGTAGGGGCAGAATTAGGCCATTCGGCCCACCAAGTCTACTCCGCTATTCAATCATGGCTGATCTATCTTTCCCTCTCAACGCCATTCTCCTGCCTTCTCCTCATAACCCTTGATACCCTTACTAATCAAGAACCACTACCTTAAAAATATCCATTGATTTGGCCTCTGCAGCCTTCTGTAGCAATTAATTCTAGCTGCATCTCCTTAGGGCATGGGGAACCCATGTGGAACGTGCAAACTCCACACAATCAGCACCTGAAGTCTAGTTTGAACTTGGGTCAATGGAGGTGTGAGGCAGCAGCAATACGTGCTACTGCACCACTCCCCCATTATCCTATAGACCATGTACAATGATGAATCAATTACATTTGTGGCTACCATTACAAAGACTAACATTTTATTGCAGATATATTGAATTATATGAACTTAACTTCTGCAATAAAATATGATTCAAATCGATATCTCTGGATCAGTTGCCCAGAGCTTTGGCTGTTAGTCCAATACACTATTATAGACTTGGGGTTTGTGATAAATTCTGCTTGCATGGTGTCTTTCAATATGCGATTTACATTAAGGGCACCGTATAAAACTCAGTTGTTAAATTTCCAAAACTTAACTATGAATCTTTGGTAGGACATTTAAAATAAAATTTTATACAGTGAGGGCTGGTCCCCCAATGTAATATTCCACCTCTCCACCAATTCCAATATTGGTGGCCAGTGGGGTGGATGGGGGGGTGGGGAATTCTGGAGTGCTAGTATGGATGTTGTGGGCTGAAGGGACTGGTTTCCAGAGGGCTAGTATGGGCATTGTGGACTGAATGGATTCTTGAGCTGGCAGCTCACTCACTCAAGGCTGGTGGGCTGGCAGTTGACTCACGGCTATTCCTTGAAATTCCATTTCGAGCAGGGTGCAAGGCCCCTAAAGACAGAGAGTCGTGAACTCTCCCTTCCCCTTCTTGCAGAGACTGAGCCACGCCCACAATTCCAGGCTTTATAGTTCCTCCCACCAGAAGGGGCGTGGCTGTCATGGAGTGATTGACAGGCGTGAGAATCTCAACATTTTTTAACCACTTATAACTCTTTTATTTTTCATCAATGGGAAAAATCCTCGGCACCTGATGAGCGGAGGGGGACTCTGAGTAAGATGGGCAAAAGTCACAGCCTTACTTGGTAGCGTTTTTCTTAAAATCAATATGCAGCGCAAACAGGAAGTGGTCAAGATGAGACATTTAATTAAATAGACGGCAAGGCATCTTTTGCATTTTCAGACCAACTTTTCAATTAGGTATGGCAACTTTAGCATTTTCAAACCAAAAAAAACACTTTTCGCAAATCGCATTAAGGGCACTCACAGTTTAGTAGACATCTGTTCAGTGTTATTCACAGCTCAGACTGTGGGACATGACCCTCTCGCTTCCTCCCCCCCAATCTTGCAGAGACTGACAGGCACTCAACCCATTCAGGTTTTATAGTCCCTCCGGAAGGGGCGTGGCCTTCAGGAGAGAGAATTTCAACATTTTTTAAACATTAATAAGTCTTTTATATTTTATCGATGTGAAACATCAATTGGCCCTGATGAGCGGAGAGGGACTCTGAGTAAGATGGCCAAAAATCCCAGCTGTAAGAGGTAGAGTTGTTTGTAAAATCAATATACAGTGCAACAGGAAGTGGTCAAGATGAGACTTTTAGTAATATATAGATTATTGTCCATGGAATGCATCTTTTCATCAGTTTTTATTGGACAGCCTATATTATATAGAATAACATTTGTTGGGTTTGTTTAACATCTTACCTCGGAAGTTAATTGGAAGTCAAATCACGTGTGGATTAAACTGGACCACTTACAGTAAAGATTGCTTTCATTACAATCCAACCAGACCTAAAGGCAGTCTAAAATCCAATGGGGGCTCTCTGTAAACCCACTCATTTGGCAGGACAGTTGGACCTTCGACAAATGCAATGCAGACGGCAAAATACCTTACTGCGTTCTTTGCAAAATTCCGATTCAGACTCTTAGAAGCAACTGCTTCTAAAGAGTTGTTTCTTTCAATTCCTTCCTGTTCCATGGGTGACAGCAGAGGGTGGTGAATCTGTGGAATTCATTGCCACAGAAGGCTGTGGAGGCCAAGTCAGTGGATATTTTTAAAGGTGGATATTGTTAGGTTCTTGATTAGCACGGGTGTCAGGGGTTATGGGGAGAAGGCAGGAGAATGGGCTTGAGAGGGAAAGACGGATCAGCCATGATTGAATGGCGGAGTAGACTTGATGGGCCGAGTGGCCTAATCCCGCTCACATGTCTGATGAACGTGAATGTATGAGCAGAATGACTTTATTTACTGTTGATTCACAGCTGTGATAAGAGAGGAAAGCTACTCTTTGACTATGTCCACAATTGAACCACACATGAGCTAAATGATAGTTTGCATTCTCACACTAATGCCACATGAATCATCTTCAGAACAGTGCGCTGTGGGGACAGATGGGATTATAATTGTTGGCTCCATAACTGACCCTGGTCGATGACTGTGATTGCCAGTGCCTTCTGGACATGGATAATCCAATTCTAGTTACAATAATCAAAGCAATTATTTTAAAATCATAGTGTGCAACTTAATTGAACTTAATTATCTATATTTATCCTGTGTGAGACTTAAAAGTGAACCTTTCCAGAATTGGAGTATTTCAATTGCAGCATGCTAGTTATAAAAAAAATCACTTCCCTGATGCTGAGGTGAAATGCAGATTACATAGTCATAGTTTCCGCTGTTTGTGAGCAAGAGAGTTCTTCCTGGAATTATCGACCATGCAGTTTATAATTCAAGAAGCAGGAATAATTTTCTGCACTGATTTGCATTCATCTGTGCCTCTTCGATTTCAGATCGCCTGTCAATGGCGGTCTGAGCAGACTTTGCTTCTAAGCAAGTGAAATGGCTGAAATGATTATGTAGGCAAGTTACCACATGACAGTAATAATGGGCTACTGCAGCCAATGTGCCTCACCCATTGCATCACTGTTTGTAAAATAACATGCCATAAACATTTTTACATAGTAAATGTGGAATGGCTCTGCATTCATGTATTACATCCACAGGAATGTTATACATTTGAATTAAGAATGCAATTTTATTGTTCAGTGGTTCAATACCATCAAATTAACGAGGATTTATTAGCTGGGAAATGAAATGGCCATTACATTGTCCACTAAACATAGTCTTGTAATTGCCCTATGAAGTGAAAGTGGGAGCAGAAGGTGACCTCGGGAGAAATGGTTACCAGTTTGCTAATGATCATAAATATTGATTTGGAAGTACTTGTAATGGAAAATTAAGACATAACTGTTGAAAATAAAAGTTGGGTCTGCTGCAAACTTGTTTTCCAAGACTTGCACATTTTATACTGAATTCAGCTATCAATTGTTAAGACCGTTATTCGTCTGCGCTTTGCGACATTGGACCTGTTGGCTGTGCTGCCTTTCCCTGCATATTAGAAGATTGAAGAAAGACTGGATAGACTTGGTTTATACTCTCTAGAATTTAGGAGATTGAGAGGGGATCTTATAGAAACTTACAAAATTCTTAAGGGGTTGGACAGGCTAGATGCAGGAAGATTGTTCCCGATGTTGGGGAAGTCCAGGACAAGGGGTCACAGCTTAAGGATAAGGGGGAAATCCTTTAAAACCGAGATGAGAAGAACTTTTTTCACACAGAGAGTGGTGAATCTCTGGAACTCTCTGCGCAGAGGGTAGTCGAGGCCAGTTCATTGGCTATATTTAAGAGGGAGTTAGATGTGGCCCTTGTGGATCAGAGGGTATGGAGAGAAGGCAGGTACGGGATACTGAGTTGGATGATCAGCCATGATCATATTGAATGGTGGTGCAGGCTCGAAGGGCCGAATGGCCTACTCCTGCACCTAATTTCTATGTTTCTATGTTTCTATATTAGACTAGGCTTGTATTCACTGGAGTTTGGAAGGATGAGGGGGAATCCTATAGAAGCATATAAAATTATAAAAGGACTGGACAAGCTAGATGCAGGAAAAATGTTCCCAATTTTGGGTGAGTCCAGAACCAGGGGCCACAGTCTTAGAATAAAGGGGAGGTCATTTAGGACTGAGGCGAGAAAAAACGTTTTCACCCAGAGAGTTGTGAATTTATGGAATTCCCTGCTACAGAGGGCAGTGGAGGCCAAGTCACTGGATGGATTTAAGAGCGAGTTCGATAGAGCTCTAGGGGCTAGTGGAGTCAAGGGATATGGGGAGAAGGCAGGCACGGGTTATTGATAGGGGACGATCAGCCATGATCACAATGAATGGCGGTGCTGTCTCGAAGGGCTGAATGGCCTCCTGCTGCATCTATTTTCTATGTTTCTATATTGGCAGCAACTGAAGAACACAGCCCCGAGGGTGAGGATTGTACCTAGTCTGTCAGGGGAGGCAGAGAAGTGACTTAGTGATGCTTGGACATGGTCGACTGGGTGGTGTTCCAAGACATAGCAGCGGACCTGAACAAATTAGCCACAGTTGTTACAGATTTCATACCGATATGTGTGGAGGAATGCGTTGACCATGACCATGACCATCCAAGTGTTCCTTAGCCCGGAGCCTTAGACCAACCAGGAGATCCGCAGTCTACTGAGGTTCAGATACATCTGCAGCATTCAATTCAGGCGATATAGGAAGTCCAGGTGTGACCTTCAGAAGGTCATAGGTGGCAGGGCATTTTAGTTTAGTTTGGAGATTGCCAAATCCTCTATTGAGCCACAGTGGGACAGCCCCTTATACCTGTCTCATTTTCCGTGTGCTATGTTTCAAAGGACTTTTATTGTCACGTGCACCAATTAAGGTACAGTGATATTCGAATTACCATGCAGCCATACTAAAAATAAAGCAAAAAGACACACAACTATATAAATGTTAATATAAGCATCCACCACAATGGGTTACCAACATTCCTCACTGTGAACCATGGTCTACTTCTCTCCCCTTCTCTCCCCCCTCTCTCCCTACCTCTCCTCTCTCCCGTCTCCCCTTCTCTCCCCTTTCTCTCCCTCCTCTCCCCTTCTCTCCCTCCTCTCTCTCCCCTTCTCGTCTCCCCCTCTCTCCCCTGCATCTCCCCTGCTCTCCCCTCCTCTCCCCTGCTCTCCCCTTCTCTCATCTCTCGCAATGAAGTCCAATTTTCCCTCTTTATTCGGGGCGTTCGAATCTCCCGCAGCCGGCGTTTGAAGCTCCCGTGACGGGGCGGTCGAAGCTCCTGCGGCTTGGTGCTACCGAAGTCACGAGCTCCACGATGTTAATGTCTGCAGGCTCCCACAGTTGTAGCTACATCGATCATTGACAGGGATCGCGAGCTGTACGATGTTAAGTCGCACAGACTCCCGCGGCGGGAGTTCCCAAACCGATTTCCAGCAAGAGGCCACCAACTCCTTGATGTTAGGCTGCAGTGCAGACGGAGAGACGACACGGGAAAAAATCGCAACTCTGTCGAGGTAAGAGGTTTTAAAAGTTTCCCCCAACCTCCACATAACACAAGCTGAAGAACTCCAAAACATTCATTTAGCACATACTAATAAAGACATAAAGAAGGAAGGGATGGGCTATGTACTTGGGTTTTTGCATTATCATGGTCTAGGTCACTTTAGAATAGCGGTAATGTATGGTATATGTATTATTATTGCTGTGTCTAATGTAACTGTAATGCTGCAAAAAGCAAGAACTTCATTTTTTGGACAAAACACACACTTGAATCCTGGCCAAGAGATGGAGAGAACTGTCAAATCTAGGAAAGTAGCAGCTGAAATCGGTTGCACAGTGAACA
The DNA here is from genome assembly GCF_028641065.1 of Leucoraja erinaceus. NCBI lineage: Eukaryota > Metazoa > Chordata > Chondrichthyes > Rajiformes > Rajidae > Leucoraja > Leucoraja erinaceus. The sequence goes on from NC_073390.1 coordinate 53,736,494, forward strand.
TAGCAACTGTTCAGCAACATAAAAACAAGATTTAGTTGATACGGTTTGGCGTCTGCACTTCAAAAGTACTTCATTTCTCTGTGAAAACCTTTGGGCATCCACAGGCTGTGAGCAGGCACTCTGTAACTGCTAGCACTTCCCCTTTATCACCAGATCAAATTTATTGTCTGTGTTGCAGTTGTAACCTTGGAAGATCTATTCATATCTTTGACATTTTTTTTATTATCCTTAAGGGTGGCACAATGGCGCAGCGGTAGAGTTGCTGCCTAACAGCGCCCTGTCTCACGGTGCAAGTCCACCCACGAGTGATCCCGAGTTGAAAACTAATCAAACTCGCGGTAATCAGGTAGAATTAGCGTAGCGGGAACGTCGGAACTCGTAACGCTAACGGCAGGTACTCGGGGAAACTTGTTAACTCGTGAAAATCTTTCAAAGTGATGAAAGGTTTCCACGAGTCAAATTTACTCTTGAAGTAAACATTTTAAACTTTTAAACTCGTTGTAAGAACGCAGTAGCCCGTGCGTTTACTGTAGTGACACGTGAGTCCACCGTGGGCACTTTAACTCAGCGGGACAGGCAGCGTCTCTGGAGGCCCAGACCACGGATGAACATCTGGGAAGATCGGAGGGGAGGCTGGCTGGACTATGGTGCCTTCCTCACCTTGGTGCCACTGTGTTGTGTTGTGTCGTGGACTTTCTGTGTTTGTGCTTTTCGTTTTTTAATTCAATTCAATTTTATTTTTAATATGTTTTATTATTTATTATTTATTTATTTTTATGATACTGCCTGTAAGGAAAATTCATTTTGTTGTCTCTAATTGAGACAATGACAATAAATTTGAATACAATACAATACAATGGAATGGGTGACGGGATGACGTTCCCAAAATTCTGCTGCGTCTTTGTGTTACTCCAGCACTGTGTGTTCACTGTTTGTCAACCAGCATCTGCCCTTTCTTGCGTATGACATTATTTGTATCCGTGGCAGTTGACTGTCGCTCCCTTTAGTTTCCCAAGGGGTTGGGACGGGACTGTAGTTGGGAGGGAGAGTTGGGTGGGGGGGGGGGGAAGAACAAATATATGAAACACCAAAAACAGACATCAGAGATGTCCTTGCTATACTGCTACAATAACCGGACTATTGGTACGCTGCTGTTTCCTTGACTATGGCCATGCGCCAGAGACCCGGGTTCGATCTTGTCCATACAGAGTGTGTATGCCCAGCGTTTGTATTACTAAAAATATGCTAAAAGTGTTTGTTATTTTGTGCATGAGTAAGGTTTTAATACTTCTCATTAGCCTGTGCCCAAACAGTGTAAATTTAAAGTGTAGGAAGGAACTGCAGGTGCTGGTTTAAACCAATGATAGACACAAAATGCTGGAGTAACTCAACAGATCAGGCAGCATCTCTGGAGAAAAGGAATGGGCGATATATCGGATCGAGACCTACTCTCCAGAGATGCTGCCTGTCCCGCTCAGTTACTCCAGCATTTTATATCTACCTTCAGTGTAAAATTAAAGTTGGTTTCAGTATAACTGAGCCATGAAGTGTACATTTAAAAAAATCTTGTTGAAAATGATTAAAACAGGCTTTTATGAAAAGCCGTGTGACAGAACAAGGACATTCTTTCTAGTTCGTGCACCAGAATAAATGATACAAACTTAGAATAATGTGTAGTTTAGTCTCTACCTTCATATATAATTTCAAGTGCATGAATAAACACAGTGGCCATTAGGTGTTTTGGAGGTCAAATCCAAGTATGAAGCTCAATGCAAATTGTGTGATTGGCAGTAAATAGTGTAATCATGTAAAGTCATAAGGAATAGGAGTAGGATTAGGCCATTCGGCCCATCAAGTCTACTCCGCCATTCAATTATGGCTGATCTATCTCTCCCTCCTAACCCAATTCTCCTGCCTTCTCCCCATAACCTCCGATACCCGCACTAATCAAGAAAAAGTATTTCCGCTGACTGGACAGCAAGCAATAAAAAATCTTTTCACTATATCTCTGTACACGTGGCAACAAACTAAACTAAATAGTGTTACAAACTGTAGCATTCAAAGGAGAATTGACCACAGTTCAATGCAATGGTAAAAGCCAGGGGCAGTGTTACATAGGGGGTTGGATAAACAGGAAAAGAGGGTGTGAGGTAGGGTCTCGACCTGAAACGTCACCCATTCCCTCTCTCCAGAGATGAGTTACCCCAGCATGTTGTGTCTATCTTCAATGTAAACCAGCACCTGCAGTTCCTTCCCACACAAAAGGAAACATATGATAGATATAAGACAACTATTAGGTGAGAGGGGAAAGGTTTCTCTCACAATGTAGGTGTGTGGGGTCAGTTGTTTTTACACAGAGTGTTGAGTGCCTAGTACACACTGCCATGGGTGGTGGTGGTAAAGGCCGATGCAATAGCAGTGTTTAAGAGGCTTTTAGATAGACATGTGTAAGTGCAGGGAATAGAGGGATATGGATCATGTACAGGCAAATGAGATAAGTTGAACCCGGCATCATTTTTTGCATCGTGCACCGTACTGTTCTATATTCTGTCGGGAACTAATACCTAGAGAAGGTCTGTCAAGACAATAACATGTATCGGCAGGTCTGGCTAGCTTGCAGTGCAAATGAGTCAAAAGTATTTGTATCAAGAACAGACTCAAGATTGAGGAGCTTCTTGATGTGCAGTTTCCAAGATGTTCTCAGGGCATCTCTGTCCTGGATATGTTTTTCTTTGTCCTTGCTCCTTGATGAAACGATGAGTGTTTGGCCATTGATAGGCTTGGTGGTGCTGAAGAACCTGTCATTCAAATTCCGCACCTTCTGCCCTCTTTCCAACCACCACCAGTTCTTCTGATCATGGGTTGTTTTTTTTATTGGACCTGGGTCTTCAAGTGCCTGGAAAGATTTTTCTACTCCCCCTCCCCTTCAGACATGGGGAAGTTTCCAATCCAAGAATGATTTGAGTTTCTGGTTAGGTACTTTTAAAGTTCCTGGTGTTTCTCATCAAACCTTGTGGCCCTGTACTTTCCCGGGAATGGAACCAAGGAAGCCACAAATCTCTTTGATTACGTTAATTATGATGAACTTGCTGGCTGTCGAGATTCAGTGGGCTTAAGAAGGAACTGCAGATGCTGGAAAATCGAAGGTAGACAAAAGTGCTGGAGAATCTCAGCAGGTGCAGCAGCATCTATGGAGCGAAGGAAATAGGCAACGTTTCGGGCTGAAACCCTTCTTCAGACTGATGGAGGGTGGGGGGGGGGAGAGAAGAAAGGAAAAAGGAAGAGGAGGAGCCCGACGGCTGAGGGAGAACTGAGAAGGGGATGAGACAGCAAATGCTACCGGAAATTGGAGAATTCAATGTTTATGCCGCTAGGGTGCAGACTGCCCAAGCGGAATATGAGGTGCTGCCCCTCCAATTTCTGGTGGTGCTCACTCTGGCCATGGAGGAGGCCCAGGACAGAGAGGTCGGTTACGGAATGGAAGGGGGAGTTGAAGTGCTGAGCCACCGGGATCCGAGGTTCAGTGGGAACTCTCTATGGCTGCACAACACCTGCATTTCCATCTGCGGTGCACATTGAAGCTGCCAGAACAGGTCCTTGTCATTGGGACTGGTGTTTGCATTATCGCAGATCTGCCTCGGGCTGCCCAACTTGATCCTGGCACCAACAACACCAATCCCCTCCCCCCTAACCTCGCCCACTGATCATGATCCCGCCCCATCTGCTGCCAGTTCATGCCTGGCCCCCAATAATGTGCGGCAAGCACAAGGGAATGTCCTTTCAGCAAATAATGTGTTCTCTTGTGCCAACAATGCAGCCTTCATTTAACATGGCTTCCCAGGCACTGTTGCATTTGCAGTTGACATTCTCACAGACTGCCCACTTGCATGTCAACTTGACGAAATATGAAGAAATAAATGGTTTATAAAAATGTGGGTGAATTATGCAAATCACCACTTCCAAATGCATTAAGGATTTGCATGGTGATCTAGGTTGGACGATTGGCCCATCTGTGACCAGTTAGGTTTGAGATGCCAACACATAATTCCTTTGCCAGGTTTAATTGAAGGAAATAAGGGAATACAGGAGAGCAATTCCATTGGGGGGATGATGGTCGCTGCTGCCTATGTGCCGATGCTATTAATGAGATGCTATTAATGAAGTTGTATCAAGCGTTTCTTCTGCTGAACATGTTTAGTGCAACGCTCACCTCCACCTCTGTAAGATGGCTTTCATTCACTGTCACGGTTGGTTCTGCATTCTCAACAGGGTGTACCTCTTCTGCTTAAAAAAAGGACTCAAAGTGCAAGAGTAACTCAGCGGGTCAGGCAACATCTCTGGAGTAATGCCCCTGTCCCACTTAGGAAACTTGAACGGAAACCTCTGGAGACTTTGCGCCCCACCCAAGGTTTCTGTGCAGTTGCCGGAGGTTTTTGTCAGTCTCCCTACCTGCTTCCACTACCTGCAACCTCCGGCAACCACCTGCAACCTCCGGGAACCGCACGGAAACCTTGGGTGGGGCGCAAAGTCTCCAGAGGTTTCCGTTCGGGTTTCCTAAGTGGGACGGGGGCATAACTCAGCAGGTCAGGCAGCATCTCTGGAGTAACAAAGTGCTGGAGTAACTCGACAGCTCATGCACAACACAGAGGCTGCCTGACCCGCTGAGTTACTGTTTACAGTATAAACCAGCATTTACACTGTACTTCTGCTGTTTATCTTAGTCTTTTACATTCTCTCTTTAGACTTTCCATCCTGTCTTCAGAGGAGTTTTGTGTTTCTATACACAACTATTCCAGCACACTACTATATTAACTGTACATGTACACTATTTTGTTGGTGGTCTAACATCATTTCCACTAGCCAACTCAGTAGCTAGCATTTGTCAGTCTGGCCTTCTCTCTGTTCCCTGGCAGAGTCGAGAGCTGCGAATTGTGTTGCTGAAAGGATGACCTCCCAAGGACATTCCCATCATCATTCTCTTCCTTCTGTACATTACACTTTTCTTTCACCATTCTCTTTCATGCTGCTGTGTTGCTTCATTTCCATTTGCTATCCAAACATATCTGTGGAACTCTCTGCCTCAGAGGGCGGTGGAGGCAGGTTCTCTGGATGCTTTCAAGAGGGAGCTAGATAGGGCTCTTAATGATAGCGGAGTCAGGGGATATGGGGAGAAGGCAGGAACGGGGTACTGATTGGGGATGGTCAGCCATGATCACATTGAATGATGGTGCTGGCTCGAAGGGCCAAATGGCCTCCACTCCTGCACCTACTGTCTATTGTGTGAACTGCACATTTTTATTTAGTTATTTATTTGTTTATTTGATGCTTTATTTGGAACAGAACAAAAAAGAATAAAAAGCAAGTGTGAAACAGCAAACAAAATACAAAACAAGAATATTTATAAAGTGTCATAAACAATATCTATAAATAAATGAAATCGTATGTGTCCGAAAAGGAGCAGGAAGAAGCCAAAGCTAATTAATTCCCACCCCTTATTCAACTGCTTATAATTATCTTATACACATTTAGCAGCTATATGTACACCATATGTACACCAGCAGCTATATGTACACCATATGTACACCAGCAGCTATAGGTACACCATATGTACACCAGCCACTATTTGAACACTAATCAAATATTTACAAAGCCGTACAAAATGGAAAAAAAGAAAAAGAAAAGAAAAAATAGCGTAATAGTTGGCGGGCAGGAAAGGGCATTCCAAGGAAGCCACGCCTGGGAAGGAGCAAGTCTTTGAGGAGAAAAATTGGAAGTACAGCTAAGATTTTGCAGCCAATGTCTCACTCGTGACATATGTTGGATCTTGGGAATTTCACTTTATTGCTAAGTTTACCAGTTTGACTGTTGGGATTGTCAACAAGAAACCAAGCCAAAACCGGTGCCAGCTTTGGCATGTGAGTAGTTAGTTGTATGTTGCATGCCTTGTTGTCTTTGACCGATTGAAACATGCAGCGTGGAGACGAGCCCTTCAGCCCACAGAGGCCACACCTCTTCACACTAATTATATGTTATCCCACTTTCGTACACACTCCCTACGCACAATAGGTGGTAACTCCACCTTTCCCTGTCTATCTTCCTGGAAACTAGTCCTGATTGTCCTCATAAGGTCGTAAGGAATAGAAGAAGAATTAGGCCATTCGGCCCATCAAGTCAACTCCACCATTCAATCACAGCTGATCTATTTCTCCCTCCTAACCCCATTCTCCCGTCTTCTCCCCATAACTTCTGACACCCGTACTAATCAAGAATCTATCCATCTCTGCCTTAAAAATATCCACTGACTTGGCCTCCACAGCCGTCTGTGGCAAATAAAATCACAGATTCACCACCCTCTGACAAAAGACATTTCTCCTCATCTCCTTCCTAAAAGAACATCCTTTAATTCTGAGGCTGTGACCTCTAGTTCTAGACTCTACCACTAGTGGAAACATCCTCTCCACATCCACCCCATCCAAGCCTTTCACTATTCCATACGTTTCAATGAGGTTCTTCTAAACCCCAGTCCTGATGGACTACTTAATACAAAATGTGCCTGTTGTTTGCTGGGGAAGAATGAATGGATATGTGCAGACTTGAATTCCCACACGTGAAACCAGAGGGCATCATTTGAAAGAAAATTAAAATGTTTAGTTAAGGGAATAGACATTCCTTTAGTAGATTTCCTTTAAGTACTGCTATGATTTTGAATGAATGAAACTATCTGATTCATGATTTGTGATTTATGATTTGGCCATGTATCTTGTGAGAGGAGTTGGGGAAATTAGATAATTGAAGTGTATTAATGGATAGATTTGATTCATATTTTTAATTAAATGTGTTAAATTTTGCATTTTGAGGCTCAAAGTGACTGTTTGCAAAGCTGTATCTCATTGAATCGTTTTTCCTGGTGGGTTGTGTTCAGAAAGAATAGACAGATTTAAATCTTGCAGTGAGGAAGAGCAATATTTATAAGTTTGCCAAGGACAATTGATTTCACAGAGACAATCAACTTGCTGATTACAGCAGACACACACAATGTTATGGACAGGCATGATAGTAAATAAAGACTTGGTCATTGGTAAAGGTCAAGATGAATTGGAAGCCACAACTGCAGGACAATGTTGCCACCAGCTTGGGACTTACACATACAAAGGGCGGCACAGTGGGGCTGTGCTAGCACCACCACAGACCCGGGTTCGACCATGTCTATGGGTGCTGTCTGTTCTGGAGTCTATACATTCTCTCTGGACCTTGTGGATTTTCTTTGGGTGCTCTGGTTTCTTCCCACATTCCAAAGACTTGTAGGTTAATTGGCTTCTGCAACTTGACCCTAGTGTGTAGGATAAAACTATTGTGGCCGCTGGTCAACCTGGACTCGATGGGCTGAAGGGCCTGTTTCCACGCTGTGTCTCAGAACAATGCCCCACATTTCTGTTCTGAACAACCAGTCATTATTTTGGTATAGATCTCTGTCCCATCTCTCCTATGTAATCATGTATTGTCTTTCCGCTGGCTGGTTTGCGCGCAAGAAAAGCTCTTCACTGTACCTCTGTACGTGACAAATAAACTATTGACAAATAAAACTCACTCTTCCTTCCTCAATCCTGTCTTGAGAAATTAGTTGGCTTTTCCAAAGCTAAATTATGAGAGAATGGGGGAAAAAACAGTACTCTACTGAGTCTTTACAGCGACAGTTGGAGGATTAGTTGTGATTAGCACCGAGCTGCCTCTAATGCAATGGATTAAATGCTTCCTCTACTCTGCACTGTGGCAAAAAAATCCAGTTGTCTATCATTTAAACAAGTGAAGAAAGGCTCACTGATTTTGTAATCCTCTTCAAATCCAGTCTGTATTCCCCGAGGACAGATCGGATCTAGACTAGTGTGAAACGGAGTTACCCATAATCTAGCTTTTCATAAGAAATCTACGTATCTCTCATGTTAGACATTAAAGTCTGTCCAATCCTATGAGTGGTAAATCACAATGCGCATATATAAATCAGATTTCCATCTCCCAACACTGACTCATAGGTAATTATTGTTTACCTATGAGTCAGTGCAAGTAAACCCAAAACAAAACAATAGTCAGCGATAGCTGCCTTCAACTTGCAAACATCTATGGAATGATACCTTGTAGAGTTTATTACAACCAGTTTATTTTTTGGATGTAAAGGAGCAGATTTTGAATGTATGTCAATGTGATCACTTGCCTTAACAGGAGAAAAATAATGTTGTCAAAACAGAATAAATCACTTTCAATTTATGTGGGGCAACAGACGTTGGGACATTACATTTGCAAATATGGAATTGGTATCCCCATGTAACTGTTAGTCATTGTCAGTGCCAGCTCATCTTGTTTCAAATGTTTAGTTTTGAGATACAGCATGGAAACGGGCCCTTCAGCCCACCATTATCACGTGTAATGTGTCTGAATCTCAAGGCCATAATTCCCTGATAGTTTAGGTAAACAAAGTCATACAAAAAGACTTTGCAAGTAGTGAGGATAAATGTAATGTTAAAAAAAAATATTCCTGGATAGAATTAAGGTTGCAGATTCTGAAAGCTACACCACATGGAAACAGGCCCATCAGCCTAACTCGTACTTGCCCATTTGAAATAGTCCCATTTGCTTGCATTTGCCCAATATCCCTCTAAGCCTGTGTCAGAAAAAACTGCAGATATTTTGCTTTTGTAATAACCATATAAACATAACAATTACAGCACGGAAACAGGCCATCTCGACCCTTCTAGTCCGTGCCGAACACATAATCTCCCCTAGTCCCATATACCTGCGCTCAGACCATAACCCTCCATTCCCTTCCCATCCATATAACTATCCAATTTATTTTAAATGATAAAAAACGAACCTGCCTCCACCACCTTCACTGGAAGCTCATTCCACACAGCTACCTCTCTCTGAGTAAAGAAGTTCCCCCTCATGTTACCCCTAAACTTCAGTCCCTTAATTCTCAAGTCATGTCCCCTTGTTTGAATCTTCCCTACTCTCAGTGGGAAAAGCTTTTCCACGTCAACTCTGTCTATCCCTCTCATCATTTTAAAAACCTCTATCAAGCCCCCCCTTAACCTTCTGCGCTCCAAAGAATAAAGTCCTAACTTGTTCAACCTTTCTCTGTAACTTAGTTGCTGAAACCCAGGCAACATTCTAGTAAATCTCCTCTGTACTCTCTCTATTTTGTTGACATCCTTCCTATAATTAGGCGACCAAAATTGTACACCATACTCCAGAATTGGCCTCACCAATGCCTTGTACAATTTTAACATTACATCCCAACTTCTATACTCAATGCTCCGATTTATAAAGGCCAGCACACCAAATAGCATATAATAGCAGATAATAGCATCCTCATCATAGAAAGTACAATATCACAGTTTCAGAATTGATTCACAATAATGAATCACCTATTGGAAATTTGGTTCTCTCTCTCTCTCTCTCTCCCCCCACCCCACCCCACCACGTTCGATGTCATCAACATGAGGCTCCTCCCACATGTCGATGACACCAGTGTTAAAGACGCAACACAAAAATAGTTTTTTGTAACTTGACAATGTTGGCGACTGAATTTCCTTCATTATTTAATGTTTCAAAACATCGATTGATTCAACGATAGGGCCCTTCGGCCCATCGAGTCCATGCTGACCAGCGATCACCTGTTCACGCTAGTTAGTCCCTGGTTATGTCACTTTCGCATCCATTCCCTGCACATTAGGGGCAATTGACAGAGGGCAATTGACCTACAAACTCGCACGCCTTTGGGACGTGAGAGGAAACCGATGCGTTCTCAGGGTGGACTTGAAAACTCCACACAGACAGCGTCCGAGGGAGGGATCGAACAGCAGCTCTACCCAGTGGCGGACTGGGTCTGAAAATATTGGTTGCCAGGACACAAAGGGGGCCCACCGACAACTACAATGCTATCATTTAACAGGGGCCCACTTGCCATCACTTGCTATCACTTCATCAGGGGCCCACTTGCCATCGGGCAAGCTGACACCCTGGCCAGTCCACCCACTGGCTCTACCAGCTGCACCACTATGCCACCCCTAAATGTAGGAATAAATATTTCCTTACTGCTAGTTTTTTCCTTACACATTTAATGCACACAGCAAAATGTTTTATCACCTCCAATGTGATCTTAAACCTAAAGATGTATTTTGATTATATCTTGATGCCTCAAATGTAATCAATTTCCTTTTATGGGCGGTTGAATATAGCTTAATTTCAGCGAGATTTTAAATCGTTGCTCCTGTTTACTTGGTAATATTAATCTATTCAATCTTTAGCGGGAGTGGCTGTTTATCTAGAGCATGCCAAATATATGATTCTGTGCATGTTGCTGGATTTGTAGATGGGGGATGTGGGTGGCATGGTGGCTCAGCAGTAGAGGCCCATGTTCAACCACGAGTGTTGGTGCAGTCTGTACCAAGTTTATATGTTCTCCCCGTGACCTGCGTGGGTTTTCTCCGCGATCTTCGGCTTCCTACCACACTTCAAAGACGTACAGGTTTGCAGGTTAATTGGCTTGCTGTGAATGTAGAATTGTCCCCAGTGAGTGTAGGATAGTGTTAGTGTGCGGGGATCGCTGGTCGATGCGGGCTCGGTGGACCAAAAGCCCTGTATCAGCGCTGTATCACTAAACAGAAAATAGATCTCTAAACGTATTGCTGCATAATTAATCCTGCAAACAAACCAAGGTGATCTCAGAGCCAGCTTGATTTGGCCAATATTTGACTCCATAAATATTGATGTTAGGTAGCAGGTGGACTTTACTGCACCAGATCTGTGGGTTCCATGTTCCAAAGGGTTGTGTAAGAAGGATCTGTGCAGATGCTGGTTTATACCGACAATAGACACAAATGCTGGAGTAACTCAGCGGGTCAGGCAACATCTCTGGAGAAAAGGAATAGCTGACGTTTTGGGTCGGAGCCCATCTATCCAAACCCAAAGGGTTGTGTTGGCTTTATTCCTGTTTTGGGGATAAATAGGCCTGGAAGGAATATTGCAACCCACACTGGCATGATATCATTCAGTCAATGGCATATTGGCTATTCACATCATAAATCAATAATATAACCATATAACAATTACAGCACGGAAACAGGCCATCTCGACCCTTCTAGTCCGTGCCGAACACGTATTCTCCCCTAGTCCCATCTACCTGCGCTCAGACCATAACCCTCCATTCCTTTCCCGTCCATATAACTATCCAATTTATTTTTAAATGATAAAAACGAACCTGCCTCCACCACCTTCACTGGAAGCTCATTCCACACAGCCACCACTCTCTGAGTAAAAAAGTTCCCCCTCATGTTACCCCTAAACTACTGTCCCTTAATTCTCAAGTCATGTCCCCTTGTTTGAATCTTCCCTACTCTCAGTGGGAAAAGCTTATCCACGTCAACTCTGTCTATCCCTCTCATCATTTTAAAAACCTCTATCAAGTCCCCCCTTAACCTTCTGCGCTCCAAAGAATAAAGCCCTAACTTGTTCAACCTTTCTCTGTAACTTAGTTGCTGAAACCCAGGCAACATTCTAGTAATGCCTGAACATGTCTTTGTATGCCTGCTAAACGGTCTTGCTGCTGATTTCAAAAAACATTTTCCCATCCATCACAGTTTTGTAAATAAATATCAAGGTTTTTGTTTCAAGTTTTAGCTGCTCATTCTGTGCATCCCAACCCAGCCCCCCCTTACTCCCAGCCCTCCCTTACACCCCAACATCCCAGACTGAGCTAAACACTTATCTCTTGCGGAAGATGGACACAAAGTGCTGGAGCAACTCTGCGGGTCAGGCAGCATCTCTGGAGGAAAAGAAGAGGTGAGTCTTCTTGGCCCGAAACATCACTTGTCCCACTTCTCCAGAGATGCTGCCTGACCCGCTGAGTTGCTCCAGCACTTTGTGCCTGTCTTCGGTATAAACCAGCATCTGCATTTCCTTTGTACTCACTTATCCCTTGCACACCCAGTAAATATAACAGCCTTTTGCTTGAATTGTGCTCATTTACTGTCACTTGGAAATCTTTCACACAATTGGATATCCAGTGGGCATCATTCTAAGCTATCTAGTCTCCATTTAGGCAGAAATTTGGTGAATCATCTTGATAGCCCTGAGTCATTCTTGTCTGAGGGCGGTGCACGATGGCTGCCTCTGCCTACAGTCTGTTTGTTTTACGTATGTGTTGGAGGATTTTTTTCGGTATTTAATGTGGGGGAGGGGGGAAGGGTAAGGGGGGAAACGTTTTTCATCACTTCCTGGTGAGGATGCGACTATTCTCCGAGTCGCGCCCTTGGCCCCCTCCTCGCGGCCTAACAACTGGATTGGCACGGCCTTTCCTGCCGGGGACCGGACCAAAGCTTCAGCAGCGGCGGCGCAGCGCTGGATACACCGTGGAGCGGTGCGATGACTGACCTGGGATCAACCATTTGAAGCTCCGGAGTGTTGGGCCTGTTGCATCAACATCGCGGAGCAGCGGTTTGTAGAGCTCTCAGCGCAGGCGGTGCTGACCAACATCGCGGAGTCCTGGGACCCTTTGCCGAGGGCCGCCAGCGTTTAATCTCCACCCAGCTCGGCCTGTGGACTTCGGGAGCCACGGACTCGGGTAGGAAGAGGTTGATTCGGAGGTCCAAGCTGCTGAGGATGTTCTTCCGTTCTGACTTTGGAGTTCCATCATCCCGACGAGAGGGCCTGAACATCGGGCCGCATGTAGTGGCGACTGCAGGGGGGGCTCAGGAGGCCCCGACAAAGGGTGAACATCAAAGCACATCAACGAGGAGGTTGGCTGAACTTTGGTGCCTTCCCTCACAGTGGGAAACTTTGATACTGCTGTGTGGGGATGTTTATGTTATAGACTATCGTGTTCTGTGCTTTTATTTATTTTTTATTCGTATGGCTGTATGGGGAAAAAAGCATTTTGTTGTCTCAATACTATGGACAATGATAATAAAGTTGAATCAAATCAAATTAAATTAAATGTGTTTACTTATTGTATTTGGCGAAACAGCAAAGGAGCTGCTGACAAAGTGAAGGCAGATTTGAAGTGGCTGTCATTAAGTGTGAATAAATCCTACTTCAACCTCTCACTGCCCACATATATACTGAGGTTCTCTGGAGGACAACTATGTTTTTCAGAGAAGTGCAATAACTTATTTACAGCTGACCTAAAACTAATCCTCCCTCTGCTTTGAAATTTGTCAGAAGAAAACATTGAGAAATACTTGGTTCATTTTTCTCCTCTCCTCACCCCCCCCAGAAGTTTGGTTTTCTCGAATGCTTAGCCTGGTGGTCCAATTCCCTACCACATATCCCTGGCCACCCTATCCTTCAACCCACCACAACATAATCTTTCATTGTCCCCATGTGATAGAAAACGTCAGGTCACCAACACTAAATGGTGGGAATTAGAGATACGACTCTAACTCCGTGGAAACAGGCCCTTCGGCTTATTGAGTCCGCACCGACCAACAAGCCCCGCACGTTATTGCCAGGCAGTAGTTTTAAGTTGAAAAACAAAGTGAGTGTTGCACAGAGACGCAACAAAGTCACTCAACGAAGTGACATCTGTGAATAGAATTGATCTGGAAGTATAAATATAAAGTCTGTTCTTTGTTAACATGTCATCATCCTCCACTCCTGGGTGGATGTATGCATGGATAGGCCAGGTTTAGTGGGATATAGGCCAAACACAGACAAGTGGGACTATTCAGGCATGTTGGGCTGAAGGGCCTGTTCCCACGCAGTTTAACTCCTGGATATGTTGGTCTGGATTTGGACAATCTCCATCCCACAACAACACTACGGGAAGTGGAGTGGAAGGTGTGTGACGACACATCCTCGTTAAGGGCTGCTCCTCTCCAGGCCACAGGCAAACGAGCAACAACCAAGATCATCTAATGCTCATTAGACCAATCGACCTGATCCTACAGACCTACCCATCATAAACCCTGGAGCCCAGAGCGGAATGGAGAGAGAGGAAGCTGCGTGGATGGTCTGAGACCCTCCTGTTTGTCTCTAGAAATGTAGCCCATTGGCGGAGTTCACAGCACTGTATGTGCCAGTGTGGGCTGAAGGGCCTGTTTTCATGCTGCCTGACCCACCGACTCTCTCCAGCACCTTGTGCCATCTCCCAAACCAGCATCTGCAGTTCCTTGTGCCTCAATGGCCTACAATGTCAATGTATAATCAAGCTCAAAGTCTTGTCATTTTGCATTGGGCGGGTTCTTCTGAGGCAGTGCTCTGGTGTTGGGAATGACTAGCCCCCACTCCAGTTTTGGGCCGTCTCGTACAGCTGATGAGGCCAATGTGAGGCGTGTACACTCAGCCGCAGTTGTAGCAAGGATGCATGAAAAGACAGGTGCACGCGGACTTAGAACTCCTTGCATTATTTATGTTCAACTTCTACATGTTCCAGACAAATTGACTCAATGTTCTCAATGCCAGCCTGAATACTCATTCTCTATTTCGAGGGGTCAGAGGCTAGGGATTCCATGAGTTGGTGGGATGTTTGACCTTTTCAAACACTTCAAGAATGTATTTGACTCCTTCCCTCCGCCGACTGGAAATCTGGAGTCTAATGAGGGGCAGGCAAATGGCCCAGCACATCAAAGCTGATCGAGTGTCAGGACTGTCTTATGAAGAAAGACTGGATAGACTCGGCTTTTGTACTCTCTAGAATTTAGGAGATTGAGAGGGGATCTTATAGAAACTTACAAAATTCTTAAGGGGTTGGACAGGCTAGATGCAGGAAGATTGTTCCCGATGTTGGGGAAGTCCAGGACAAGGGGTACACAGCTTAAGGATAAGGGGGGAAAATCCTTTAAAACCGAGATGAGAAGAACTTTTTTCACACAGAGAGTGGTGAATCTCTGGAACTCTCTGCCGCAGAGGGTAGTCGAGGCCAGTTCATTGGCTATATTTAAGAGGGAGTTAGATGTGGCCCTTGTGGCTAAGGGGATCAGAGGGTATGGAGAGAAGGCAGGCACGGGATACTGAGTTGGATGATCAGCCATGATCATATTGAATGGCGGTGCAGGCTCGAAGGACCGAATGGCCTACTCCTGCACCTAATTTCTATGTTTCTATGTTTCTATGAGTGCAATTAGGGTCTCAATGCTGATCCCACCTACTTTGGGTTGCTTTCCCTTCCAATATTTTTGGAGAGTTTCCTGGTAAATAAAACATAGACTAAGAAGAACAATGCCTTTACGTGAAGTTGTGCATTAGATTTCAGACTTTAAAGTTACAGCGCAGAAACAGGCCCTTCAGTCCACGGAGTTCTCGCCCACCAGCAATCGCCCCATATACGAACACTATCCTATACCCTAGGGACAATTTACCATTTTTACCAATGCCAGTTAATGTACAAACCTGTACACATTTGGAATGTGGGAGGAAAGCAGAGCACCTGCAGAAAACCCTCACAGTCACAGGAAGAAACTCCGTACAGACAGCGCCCATGTCTCTGATGCTGTAAGGCAGCAACTCTACTGCTGTGCCACTGTGCCACCTCTTATGGTTTCAGTATTTTGGTAACAGGGTTATATTGATACTGTAAATCGAAAGGTCACCAGCAGAATCATTTTCCCGTGTTGTTGTGATGCCTGATTGTAACTCAGTAGATTTTGTATTAATGCTACCGAGGATGTGGATTTAAACAGAAATTACCTCTTCATCCCTGTTAAACCTGAAAGGGGTTAATAATAATAATAATAATAATAATAATAATAAACTTTATTTTGGACTTGAGGTCTAGACAAGGGACAACATAACATAAAAATGCATTGCATATTAAAAAATATCATGAAGTACATATAAAATCATAGTATATCACTTATCATAGAAACATAGAAACATAGAAATTAGGTGCAGGAGGAGGACATTCGGCCCTTCGAGCCTGCACCGCCATTCAATATGATCATGGCTGATCATCCAACTCAGTATCCCGTACCTGCCTTCTCTCCATACCCTCTGATCCTCTTAGCCACAAGGGCCACATCTAACTCACTCTTAAATATAGCCAATGAACTGGCCTTGACTACCCTCTGCGGCAGAGAGTTCCAGAGATTCACCACTCTCTGTGTGAAAAAAGTTCTTCTCATCTCGGTTTTAAAGGATTTCCCCCTTATCCTTAAGCTGTGGCCCCTTATCCTGGACTTCCCCGACATCGGGAGCAATCTTCCTGCATCTAGCCTGTCCAACCCCTTAAGCCTGTCCAACTAGCCTGTCCAACCCAACCCCTTATCAAAGCATCATACGTTATATATATATATTTTAAAACACAATACATTAATTAAAATCCAGAATAAAAGAAAGATCAGTGTCCTACAATGAGACAACGATACCAGTGTCTCCACAACTGGAATTTGTAGCGTGTAGTGCTAAACCTTATGTTTGACAAGGCCACAATAATTACATTTTTAGAGTCATTTATCATGCAACTGAATTTATACATGTGATTTCTTGGGATAGCTTCTAGAGTACTGACTCCTGCAGCCACAAACATATTACTAGCACTACACCATCTAGGTTTCCTTAGCAGTGGCATAATTATATGCCACCTTTAGTCTCTGCATACTTGTCTTTCCATAGTTCGACCACAGGTGCGCAGTGTAGAGGGGTGTGCAGTATGCTCTAAATAGCGACATCTTTACCACATCTGCACACGCACCAAATTTACGCAAGAGAGTATTCTGTACATACAGCATGCGTCGTTGCCTATAAATGAGCATATTGTAATCTTTGAAATTGAGTGTTACTGATCTGCTGTATTAAATTGACACCCACTAAGGCTTTGATGATGATATAAATTGTGCAGTGTTAAAGCAAACAGTTGATGTGGTTGGAATTAGAATAATAAAGTTAACATTTTTATTGTTACTCTGGCAACCTTATTGATTATTAACACAGTCCTGGAAAGAGGATGATAGAAAACTGAAGATAGACAGAAAATGTTGGAGTAACTCAGCGGGTCAGGAGGCATCACTGGATAAAGTGGACAGGTGCCGTTTTGGGTCCAAAACGTCACCTATCTATTTTCTCCAGAAATACCACCCGACCCACTGAGTTACTCCAACATTTTGTGTCTAACGTTGATATAAACAAACATCTGCGGTTCATTTTTATTACATATGGTAGAAGACTGTCCTGCCTGTTTAGATATTCCCTGCACCATGCTTAGTAGCTGCATCGTAAATGTTCTTAGTTAATGACCACTCATTTATAAAACAATATCTGTCGCCATAAAGCGCATATTCATAACATTAGACATTATCTGGATGATTTTTGTTCACTGGTTATTGTGCTGTTCATGTAATGATATAATAGATGAATGGACTGGAGAGGAATTGCTGCCTTGGCAATTGCAAGCACGTTTCAGGTCCGTGATGTTAACAATAACTTTTGCTGCATCAAATTTCCACATCTTTGTAACGCGCATGGCCTCTGTTTAGTGGTCGATTCATGTTTTTAATGGTAAATATATGGAAGAACGGAATGTATTTTTATTGGGTGAAATTAACTATGATGGGGAACATGTAGCATCATTGAGGGACGATTGTGTAGAGTTTGACATTCAAAGGTTACAACAGAAATGTAGTTGTTCCCACAAACTTCATTCTAATTAACAATATACATAGAATGCTGGCCCTTGTGTGACTTTAAATGTGCTGGTTTGAGAAGGTTTTGTTCAACAAGGTTCACATTTCCCTCCACAGTTTTTGTTCCTTTAGTTAACACTACACTTTGCTTTGATATTTTAGGCACGTTACTGACATCTTGAATGTAATAACCTGCTGTGATTCCTGAATATTAAAAGTGGCTGGTTGTGTTAGTGATCATATTAACATAATTATATGGTATCTGTAATTCTTTGTAATGAGCTGTTGGTCGGTTAAATTGACTGATTGCACATATGTGTGTGTGTGTGTATGTGTGTGTGTGTGTGTGTGTGTGTGTGTGTGTGTGTGTGTGTGTGTGTGTGTGTGTGTGTGTGTGTGTGTGTGTATGTGTGTGTGTGTGTGTGTGTGTGTGTGTGTGTGTGTGTGTGTATATGTGTGTGTGTGTGTGTGTGTGTGTGTGTGTGTGTGTGTGTGTGTGTGTGTGTGTGTGTGTGTGTGTGTGTGTGTGTGTGTGTGTGTGTGTGTATGTGTGTGTGTGTGTGTATATGTGTGTGTGTGTGTGTGTGTGTGTGTATATGTGTGTGTGTGTGTGTGTGTGTGTGTGTGTGTGTGTGTGTGTGTGTGTGTGTGTGTGTGTGTGTATCTGTGTGTGTGTATGTGTGTGTTCGGGCAAAATGTGTCCCCTTTTGTGCCATATTGAGAATTAAGGGACAGAAGTTTAGGGGTAACATGAGGGGGAACTTCTTTACTCAGAGAGTGGTGGCTGTGTGGAATGAGCTTCCAGTGAAGGTGGTGGAGGCAGGTTCGTTTTTATCATTTAAAAATAAATTGGATAGTTATATGGACGGGAAAGGAATGGAGGGTTATGGTCTGAGCGCAGGTATATGGGACTAGGGGAGAATACGTGCTCGGCACGGACTAGAAGGGTCGAGATGGCCTGTTTCCGTGCTGTAATTGTTATATGGTTATATCCATTACAAGAGTAGTTAATATCATAAAAGAAAAAAACACATTATTTAATAAATAGTTCAGCCATGATGACAGGTTGGTTTAGTTTAGAGATAGTGTGGAAACAAGCTCTTCATCCCCTGTAGTCCATGCTGACCGATGATCACTCATAGACTAGTTCTGTCCTACAAGCCAGCAGCAATTTACAGGAGCCAATTAACCGACAAACATGCATGTTTGTGCAATGTGGGAGGAAACACACGTGGTCATGGAGAATGTACAACATCTTTCAGATAACACCCCTAGTGAGGATCAAACCCAGGTCCCTGGCACTTTCAGGCAGCTACTCTATCGCTGCGCTAATGTGCCACCCCAATTTTGAACACAACTTTATTCTTTGGACATTACTAACCCTTGATACTTCCTGGGATGGTTTGTGTGAGCATCTCCGTGCTCTATACTTCATACTATCAATCGTTTTTCCCTCATTGCCATCATAAGGGAATTGTACTGGAATTAGCCAACTGCCTGCGTATATGAGCTGGAAGAACTCATTGGGCCTGGTAGCATCATAGAGGGAATGGACAGGCAACGACTCGAGTGGAGACCATCTCTCCACCCCTCCCCCATCATAGTTCTCTAACTAGATTTAATATTACTGATTTGATGCCGGGATATCACCTTCCCATCAGCTAATAGAATATTAATGAGAATATCATCAAGGACAGCTCCCATCCTGCGTTTGGACTGTTCGGCCTGCTGCCCTCTGGAAGGCGCTATAGGTGCATCAAAACTAGGACAAATAGACTCAGTAATAGTTGTTTTCCGAAAGTCATAACTACTCTTAACTCACACATGCACTGACTTCACAGCCCAACACCCGGACTTCCATCTATTCTATCCACGTACTGAAATTTGGAACTGTAATGTGTATTGTAACTGTAATTTTTAATATTTTTAAATATTTTTTTAAATATTTAATATAATCTTTAAACATCTGCCTAAGAATATTACCTATTCATCCTTCACCATTTTGCCGTTATAGATATGTATATAGCGCCGCAGAATTGTGCACCTATCCCCCCCCCTCCCCCTTTTGTTTTGTTTTCTGTTTCTTGTTTTTTTGTACTAAATTATATGTATGCACTGAGTACGAGCTGCTTTTAATCTCATTGTACATGTATAGTGACAATAAATGGCATATCTATATCTATAATGAGATATTCTACATTCTTGATATGCTTTGATCTGTTATTTTCACACCTTATCCATCTATATCTCTCGACTCCCTTTCCCCGAGTCTGAATGAAAAAGAGTCTTGACCCAAAACATTACCCATCCTTCTCTCCAGAGATGCTGCCTGTCCCGCTGAGTTACTCCAGCATTTTGTGTCTATCTTTTGTATATTTATATATGTGTGTACATATGTGTGCACAGCCATATATCTATGTAGGTACATATATACATGTATATGTGTGTGTACACATGCACCCACACCTGTATGTATATAGGTATGTGTGTGCTTTGTGAAGAGTTGGAGTCGCTGGCCTGCTGATCAGCTCATCTGAAGCGATTCCTTGGGTGAAATTGGGGAGGATCCTTGTGCAAAGGCAGCACTTCAGGTAAAGAAAATTAGAATTAAAAATGTGACTTCTGCAATGGCACGCTTGACTGATTCTACAAGGACATCACAGTGGCTTTTTTAAAAAAACATTTTTTTTTAATATTTTATTTTATTAGAAGTAAGTACAGTCATATGTACTTATATATATTTTCATAATACATTTTATGTACAACTTCTTTTTGTTTTGTTACATTGAAAAAAGACTAGAATAAGAAAAAGAAGTTAGATAGTAAAGGATAGAAAGATGTGAAATATATAGTGTGTGAAGAAAAAAAACGAGTAAATGAAGAAAGTTGAGAGAGAAAATAGAGAAAAGAAAATAAAATAAAAAAGAAAAGGAGATCATTATTTATAATCTTGACCAACCCTCGTCCAGTCCTGAAACAGTTCTTTTACAATTGTGTTGCACCATATGATTCCAAAAAAATGACGAATGGAGACCAACTCGTTATGAATTGGTCTGATTTATCCATTAGGACGAATCACAGTGCCTTTTATAAGCAGTAAGTTTGCCATAATGATGTCAGTCCTTTAAATAGTTAATGTGCTTTCTTTTGGGTTATTTTCCTGACGTAATATCCAAAACAAGTAGTTGACGACAGTTAACAAGATGTTGTGGAGTGTTAGATGACATGAACTGCCCATTCGGCACTTTAGTGTACTTATAAAACATATTTAAATACTTATTGCTTAACTGTCTTGACAGGAACTCCCAACCATCAGTATTAGCAAATGGATGAGAGAATTTCAAGAAAATATATTGGTGGCTAAGAGTGGAGGTAGGGTAAACAAGATTCCTGAAACAAAACGTCCTCCAACCAAGTCTTCCATCGAAGATAGACAAAAGTGCTGGAGAAACTCAGCGGGTGCAGCAGCATCTATGGAGCGAAGGAAATAGGCAACGTTTCTTCAGACTGATGTAGGGCGGGGAGAAGAAAGGAAAAAGGAAAAAGGAAGAGGAGGAGCCCGAGGGCTGAGGGAGAGCTGAGAAGGGGAGGAGACAGCAAGGGCCATCGGAAATTGGAGAATTCAATGTTTATGCCGCTGGGGTACAGACTGCCCAAGCGGAATATGAGGTGCTGCTCCTCCAATTTCCCTTGGTGGCCATGGAGGAGGCCCAGGACAGAGAGGTCGGATTTGGAATGGGAGGGGGAGTTGAAGTGCTGAGCCACCGGGAGGTCAGGTTGGTTAATGCGGACCGAGCGGAGGTGTTCGGCGAAACGATCGCCAAGCCTACACTTGGTCTCACCGATGAAGATCAGCTGACATCTAGACCAGCGGATGCAATAGATGAGGTTGGAGGCGATGCAGGTGAACCTCTGTCGCACCTGGAACGACAGCTTGGGTCCTTGAATGGAGTCGAGGGGGGAGGTAAAGCCTCCATCGATGCTGCCTGACCCGTTAAGTTCCTCCAGCACTTTCGTGTTTTGATGGTGGGTGAAGGGTTACATTTTAAATTTGTTGTCAACATTACATAAGTTTAAAACCGACCAAATGTTCCAATGAATTATTTGCACCGAGTCTGTTTAACCTAACTCACTCTCTTCTCAATGGTCAATGGCATTTTTACAAATAGTTCTTCCACACTGACGGCAAAGTGAAAATTAGTTTACTCTCAATCCATTCACACAATTTTATTCCATCTTAATAATTTGAGAAGCATTACATTCAGGCGTGCCAGTGGGGTTGTACAAGGTTCAAGTTCAGTTGAAATTTGTGCAATTATTTTGTATTTTGGGTATCTATTTGATGATGGCAATTAAACACACATTCGCCCTCCAAGTATAAAAACTATGATGTAAAGATTGTAAAGGATGCAGTAAATCATCAGCCATGACTGAATCGTGGAGTAGACATGATGGGCCGAATGGCCGCTGAGAGGACTCTCCCGACGCCGGGGCAACACCACCCGGTGAGAACGGCCAGGAACGTCGGGCCTCCGTAGAGGCAACTGCGGTGGCCTCAATAGGCCTGACTTTGGGGTGAACTTGGGGTTGGGGACTGGACATTGTGCCTTCCCCCACAGTGGTATCCATTGTGGGGGGATGATTTTCTGTCTCTACGTAATCCTGTTAGTCTTTGTCCAAGATGGCTGCCGTGAAGGGAGAGTGGACGCTGGCGCGCTTTAGCTGCCGCTGCTCTCTCTTCACATTGTGTTTTTGATTTTCTGTTTTTGGACTGAATTCTGTTTTTAGTTTGTGTCTCTGTGATGTCTTTATTATTTATTTTACTCTGATTATATGTTTATATTCCTGTTAATCTATGTAAGGTGTCCTTGAGATGTCTGAAAGGCGCCCAATAAATAAAATTTATTATTATTATTATGAGCAACACGGTGGCATAGCGATTGAGTTGCTGCCTTACAGCACCAGAGGCCAGAGTTCAAACCTGAATACAGGTGCGGTTCGTAGTTTTTAAATTCTCCGCATGGGCTTTCTCCCAGATCTTCGGTTTCCTCCCACACTCCAAAGATGTTCAGGCTTGTAGGTTAATTAGCGTGGTGTAAATGTAAAAGATTGTCTCTAGGGTAGAGTTGATGTGCAGGGATCTCTGGTCGGTGTGGACTCGATGGGCCAAAGGGCCTGTTTCTGCACCGTATCTATAAACTCAACTAATAGACTTAAACATTACTCTGCCACCACTCAAATCTAAACCCTCACAACCTAGGAACTATTTAAATACCTGGAAAATGTGTTTGCAGAATGGATGCAAGGTGAGAGGAAACATGGACTTCTGAGGAACTTCTGACAGTTCATTATTCTTTCATTAATTACCTTGTTCCTTTGAATTACTGACTCATAATCATGCAAGATTTTTCCAAAGGCAAATTACTCATTTTTGACACTAACGTATTAAAAATGAAAATTGTTAGTATAACATTTTCACTTCAAGATGATTAATATAGGCAAACATGGAGGATTTCCTTGCTGTCCAATCTTCATATTGAACAATGAATAATTAATTGTACACTTTTCGTTTTGTTGATCTAATTTAGTTGTGTTGTGCAAGAACAATTACAGATGAACAGAGTAAATATTATCTCAGCAGCCTGGAAAAGAGTCCCGATCCTCCGCAGATCATTTCTGACCTGTTAAGTTCCTCCAGCACATTATCTTTTGCTCAAGATTCCAGCATCTGCAGTTTGTCTGTCAAACACTAATTCTAATTGTTCTAATGACGTCAAAGAGTTACAGGGAGAAGGCAGGAGAATGGGGTTGAGAGGGAAATATAGATCAGCCGTGATTGAATGGCGGAGTAGACTTGATGGGCCGAATGGCCTAATTCTAATCCAATGTTTTGTGGTCTTCTGCTCTTGCGAAAATAAGGACTCATTTTAATGTAGCACATTTCACGTTCAAAATGAACCCTGCCCTGTCCAACCAATGGACTCTTGATGACACAGTGGAAATAATGTGTGAATGTTTGGGGAAAAGCTGTCCGGATAATGTTTAAGTCCTTTCTCTTCACTATTACCATTTTTTTCTCATTCCTCTACCCCCTTCATCATTCCATAGTCCTGCCATTTCAGTAGCTTTTGAAGTGTGATCACTGTTATAGTTGAGGGATTGCATCAGGCTATTTGAGCGCTGCAAGCGCTCACAAACTGTAACCTGTCAAAGATCAGATCATCTGTATCTGTAATTAAGAATGACATTTTGGCCAAATTACACAAAGCAAAAATGAAATTCTTACTAGAAGCCAAATACTAGATTCCCAATCTCCCAATGAAAACGGAGTGTAATAAAATGTGCTTTTAGTTCAAACTAGACTAAGTGGGACCCGTTGGGTCCCAGCATCACACGGGAGGGCTGGTTCCCCAACGCAATAGTCCACCTCTCCACCAATTTCAATATTGGTGGCCAGTGGGGGGGGGGTGGGGGGCTATCTGGAGCGCTAGTATGGGTGTTGTGGGCTGAAGGGACTGGTTTCCAGAGGGCTAGTAAGGACATTGTGGGCCGAATCGATTCCTGGGCTGGCGGCTCAGTCACTCAAGCCTGTTGTGCTGGCAGCTCACTAACGGCTGGTGGGCTGGCAGTTGACTCACGGCTATTCCTTGAAATTGCATTTCAAGCAGGGTGCAAGGCCACCAAATTCAAGTGCAGTTTCATACCAATTCAAGCAGGGTACAAGGTCACTAAAGACAGTGAGCTGTGACCTCTCCCTCCTCCATCTTGCAGAGACTGAGCCACGCCCACACTTCTGGGTTTTATAGTCCCTGCCCCTCCCACTAGAAGGAGCATGGCTTTCATGGAGTGATTGACAGGAGAAAGAAGCTCAACATTTTTAAAACACTATTAACTTTATTTTTCATCGATAGGAAAAATCCTCGGCACCTGATGAGCGGAGGGGGGCTCTGAGTAAGATGGGCAAAAATCACAGCCGCACGTAGTAGCGTTTTTTCTAAAATCAATATAAAGCGCAAACAGGAAGTGGTCAAGATTAGACTTTTAATTATATAGAAGGCAAGGCAACTTTAATTATGCAAGGCAACGTCAATTAGGCAAGGCAACTTAAATTAGGCAAGGCAACTTTAATTAGGCAAGGCATCTTTAATTGGGCAAGGCAACTTTAATTGGGCAAGGCAACTTTAATTAGGCAAGGCAGCTTTTGCATTTCCAAACCAAAGGCCACATAGCTTTAGCATTTCCAAACCAAAGGCAAAACAGCTTTTCCAAACTATTTTTTCAAACCACATTAAGGGCACTGACAGGTCAGTAAAACCACTCACAGTTTAGTAGACGTGTTCAATGTTATTCACAGCTCAGACTGAGAGACGTGACCCTCTCGCTCCCCCATCTTGCAAAGACTGAGGCGCTCAACACTTCCGGGTTTTATAGTCCCTCCGTATGGGGCGTGGCCTTCAGGAGAGAGAATCTCAACATTTTTTAAACTCTAATAACTCTTTTCATCGATGGGAAAAATCCTCTTGTCCAGCGCAGCGGAGGGGCACTGAGTAAGCTGACCAAAAATCACAGCCGTAAGTGGCAGCGTTTTTTCTAAAATCAACAGGAAGTGGTCAAGATCAGGCTTTTAGTAATATAGATATTAAAGATACAGCCTGGAAACGGGTCCTTCACCTACTGCGTCGATGTCAACCATTAATCACCAATTCTATGTTATTCCACTTGCTCATCCATTCCCTGCGTATTAGGGTTTTTTACACAGAGGCCAATTAGCCTATAAAAGACGGCACAAGTTTGGGATATGGGAGGAAACTGGAGCACTCTGACGGAACCCACGTGGTCACAGGGAGACCATGCAAACCCCACACAGACAGCACATCCGTGGTCAGGATTGAACGACCAGCTGTGCCACTGTGCCACCCTCTTGTGCCTGAAAAAGGTTGCAAGAATTCCTTTGAGGTGAAAGAGATGTGAAATCGTCGAAGGCAGAGCCTTGGATGATGTGTGAATGATTGAATCAAATCATCTCAATCCCCTCTTCAATCAACAGTCTCTCCAATTAATTAATTTTTCAAATATTTTGCATTTATTTTGGACAGATCATTAAAAAAAAAACATTTTTAAGAAACTAAGTTCACAGAAATATCCAACTTCATCAATAATAGAAGGACTTCACATACTTAATACTGGTATAAATAGAAATCGAGAGGCTTCAAATGAATGATTTAAAAAAAGCCAGTGTCTCCCTGATGGACAAAGAAAGTTATGGCTATGCAAACTATTTCAAATCTTTGCTCATGACATGAGCCCTAATGCTTGTTAAAAGAATCGCAATCAAATCGTATCAAATCAGCACATCTGCGTATTTCTGTAATAGTACCATAAACCCTCACTGGCTTGCACAATGCACTCAAGTTCAAAACCTTTCAGTATTTCCTTCCACTTCCAGCATTCTTAATGTTAGCCCTCAGGTGGTGAAGAGGCTCCTTTGAACCAAATGACTCCCTTTTTGCATTTAAGGAAAGCTCCCGGTAGTGCGGTCTGACACCAGTCATACAGACCGTTGGGTTTAAAAACATGATTATTTCGCTTAACATATTGCGGCATTATTTCCAGAAGCTTTTAGCCGCGCTCCCATTCAGTGGTAATGGGTTTTGGCTCTGTAAATTGCAGCAGGAATAGGAGCTAAACAAAATGTTGTGTATCTCCATTCCTATTTTTAACATAACCATTGACTTCCAGTGGAATATGGATGAACAATTCAAAAGGACTTTAGGGAGCACTTCAAAACTCTAACAAACACATAGATTCCATCACCATAGTAGGTTGAAGCTTTGGAGTTGAACAGTTCCCCCAGTCTTTTCACTCTTTGAATTTTTAATGCTCAGCAAAGAAGCACGGATAAATTGTGGAAGCCTTCAGGACTTAGTTCACCATGATGGTACTAGCTCAATATCTCACTACTACTTTTTTTTTGCCTGTGGCTGTCCCTTTCACAGGAACCTGACCAATTATCCCGTAAAGATATTTTTGGAATCTTTCCCAACCACATTTTATGGGTTGTAATTTGTTGATCTCGGCTTATCTGAAGGATTGAAATTCTTTCTCTCTCAGGACAAGTTTCTTGAAGATCTCTATCAGATCTTAGTTGAATTTAATTTATTGTCATCTGTACTGAGGAAAGTGAAAAGTATTTTTGTTGCAAGCTATCCAGTCAGCATGGTTATAATCAACCCACCCAGTTTGCAGACACAGGTTAAAGGGTTAAAGAGTATAATGTTTAGTGTAAGATAAAGTCAGATTAAAGATAGTTCAAAAATCTCCAATGTGGTGGAAAGGAGGTCAGGACTGAACCTTAGTTGGAGAGAGGACGGTTCAGGTGCCTAATAATAGCTGGGAAGAAGCTGTCCCTGAAACTGGAGGTATGCATTTTCAAACTTCTGTACCTCTTCTATAATGGAAGAGGGAGTAACCGGGATGAGACTGGTCCTTGATTATGCTGGTGGCCTTGCTGAGGCAAATTAAGTTTAGATGGAGTTAATGGAAGGGAGGTTAGATGGTCTGGTCTGCGTCCATAAATCTTTTCAATTTGATGCGGTCTTGGATGGAGCTGTTACCAAACCATGCTGTGATGCATCCCAATAAAATCCTTTCGCTGTCGCATCTGTAGAAGTTGATGAGGGTTGTTGGGGACATGCCGAACATCCTAAGTCTTCTAAGGAAGTAGAGGTGTTTATGTGTGTACTTTGCCGTTGCTTCGATGTGTCTGGCCCACGACAAATTGCTGGTGATATTTGTCCTGAAGTTTTTAACCATCTCTGCTTCAGCGCCCTGAATGTATGCTGCGATGTGTGTACCACTTTGCTTCCTTAAGCCAATCACAAATTCCTTTACCTTGCTGACATTGAGGGAGTATTTGTCTTGACACCAGGTTACGAGATTCTCATTTGCCTTCCTGTACCCAGTCTCATTATTATTTCATATTCGGCCCACTACGGTGGAGCTATCTGTGAATTTGTAAATTGAGTTGGATTGGTATTTGGTTGCAGGGTCGTAGAAGGGGCTGAGAACATATTCCCGCAGGGCACCAGTATTGAGGATATCGAAGAGGATTATTTGTCACCTATCCTCACTGATTACAGTCTGTTAGTCAGAAACATAAAAACATAGAAATTAGGTGCAGGAGTAGGCCATTTGGCCCTTCGAGCCTGCACCGCCATTCAATATGATCATGGCTGATCATCCAACTCAGTATCCCGTACCTGCCTTCTCTCCATACCCTCTGATCCCCTTTAGCCACAAGGGCCACATCTAACTCCCTCTTAAATATAGTCAATGAACTGGCCTCAACTACCCTCTGTGGCAGAGAGTTCCAGAGATTCACCACTCTCTGTGTGAAAAAAGTTCTTCTCATCTCGGTTTTAAAGGATTTCCCCCTTATCCTTAAGCTGTGACCCCTTGTCCTGGACTTCCCCAACATCGGGAACAATCTTCCTGCATCTAGCCTGTCCAACCCCTTAAGAATGTTGAAAGTTTCTATAAATCCCCTCTCAATCTCCTAAATTCTAGAGAGTATAAACCAAGTCTATCCAGTCTTTCTTCATAAGACAGTCCTGACATCCCAGGAATCAGTCTGGTGAACCGTCTCTGCACTCCCTCTATGGCAATAATGTCCTTCCTCAGATTTGGAGACCAAAACTGTACGCAATACTCCAGGTGTGGTCTCACCAAGACCCTGTACAACTGCAGTAGAACCTCCCTGCTCCTATACTCAAATCCTTTTGCAATGAAAGCTAACATACAATTCACTTTATTTCATGGATTCTTTCTTTCATGGATTTCATGAAAGTCATGGATTCAGTTGCAGAAGTGAGTGCTGACAAGCTTGGAGTTCCACAATTCTGACGATGAGCTTGGATGTGATAATGATATGGGAAGCAGAGCTGTCATCCATCAATAGGAGTCTGACACTGGTGTCTTTCTGATCCAAATGGTCCAGGGATGAGTGTAGGGTCAGGGAGATGGCATCGGCCATGGACCTGTCGAGGTGGGAAGTGAACTGCAGTGGATCCAAGTTGCTTGCGAGGCTGGATTTAATGTGTGCCATAATCAGCGCCTGGAAACACTTCATGATGGTGGATGTCAAGGCCACTGGCTGGTAGTTACTAAGACATGAGGTCTTGCTGTTCTTTGACACTGGGCTGATCAATGGCTTCTTGAACCAGGTGGGCTCCTCGGAACGGAGTAGGGTGAGATTAAAGATATCCGTGAACACTCCCGCTGGATGGTACACACAGTTACTAAAGACACGGCCAGGGTCACCATCCTGACCAGGTGCATTCTGTGGGTTTGCCCTCAGGGAGACCGATCTAACTTCTGCAACAGTGACCCTGGGGAAAGGCATACTTGTCTCTGATGGGGCGCATGTCATTGCCCTGTTGGATCTTTGTTCAAAGCGACCATAGAATACATTAAGTTAATCGGGGCTCTCTTAACGGTCTGCTTTCCAAGGGGAACAGTTCCAACATTTCCACCACTGAAGGCCAACATCACTTCTAATATCCTGGATGAAGTTATCGATGCACAAAGACAATTGTTCCTGATGTGTAATGGCTGTGTTCAACCCTAATCCTCTGCCTGAGGTGGAACCAGGTCTGGCATAATCTTGTATATCCTTGCTGAGGATTCTGAGCCTTCCCATAGATGTGCTAGATATTTGTAGTGATTGGCCATCAAGGTCCAGCAGAACTCAAAGCACAACACTCTTCCTGCAGCTTCTTTGACATGCAAAAGCAGGCATTGAAGAAGATACTAAGCTGCACCCTACATGGTTTAGCTAAAGCTGTATTTGCACCAATATTTGTGGCAGATATAGGAGAAAATTGCCACAAAAAGAGATCAATAACGTTACATGCAATATGTTCCACACACACATTATGAAAGTGTTCTCCTTTCCCCCCCTCCCTTCATTTCACTATCGATAGTTTTATACAATTTGAATCTTGCATGAATTTTAACAACATAGAGCTACACAGGGAAACTAGTCTTTGGTCCAATTCATCCAAGATAATAATAATAATAATAACACATTGTATTTGTGGGCGCCTTTCAAATGTCTCAAGGACTCCGTACAGAATTTAACAAGAGTAAAAAACATACATTCGGGGTAAAATAAATAATAAATTCAATTCAATTCAACTTTAATGTCATTGCACAAATACAAGTATGAGTACAACAAAATGCAGTTTTGCGTCAGTCCGTAGTAGTTGTACATAAAGAAATAAAAAAAATAGAAAGAGAGAAGATACAGAATAATCAAAAAATACAGAATAATTAAACAAAGGGGACGGAGGGACCGGAGAAATCTATCGGCGGGACTCCGAGTTCAGCAATGTGATTGTGTTGTTGTAGAAGCTGTTCCTCATCCTACTGGTACGTGACCTGAGGCTCCTGTACCGCCTCCCTGATGGGAGGAGGGCAAACAGTCCATGGTTGGGGTGTGAGGGGTCTTTGATGATCTTCCCAGCCCGTCTCAGACACCGTTTTCGGTGGAGGGCATCCATGGCAGGGAGCGGGGCACCGATGATGTACTGAGCGGTTTTCACCACCCGTTGTAGTGCCTTCCTGTCCGCTACGGTGCAACTGCTGTACCATACCGTGAAGCAGGTGGTCAGGATACTCTCTATGGTACAGCGGTAAAAGTTGGTCAGGATCTGGGGGGACAGGTGGGCTTTCTTGAGCCTCCTCAGGAAGTAAAGGCGCTGCTGTGCCTTTTTGATCAGCTTGGAGGTGTTGAGGGACCAGGACAGATCCTCCAAGATATGTACTCCGAGGAATTTATAGCTGGAGACGCGCTCCACCTCAGTCCCGTTTATATGGATGGCGGTATGACTGCCTCCTCTGGTCAGCCTGAAGTCAACAATAATCTCCTTCATCTTCTTGGAGTTGAGGACGAGGTTATTGTTGGCACACCAGGTGGTCAGGTGCTGGATCTCCTCCCTGTAGGCTGACTCATCGTTGTCGCTGATCAGTCCTACTACCGTGGTATCGTCAGCAAACTTAATAATGGCGTTGGATCCGTACTTTGGGATGCAGTCGTGGGTGAAGAGGGAGTAGAGGAGAGGGCTGAGCACACAGCCCTGTGGCACTCCGGTGTTCAGTGTTATAGTGGAGGAGGTGAGGTTATTGACCCTAACAGACTGTGGTCTGTTAGTGAGGAAGTCCAATGTCCAGTTGCAGAGGGAGGTGGAGATGCCAAGTCCACTGAGTTTGGTGATCAAGCTGGCTGGGATGACGGTGTTAAAGGCAGAGCTGAAGTCAATGAACAGCAGCCTGATGTAGGAGTTGTTGTAGTCCAGGTGGGTCAGGGCAGAGTGTAGGGCCGCCGATA
This sequence comes from Leucoraja erinaceus, assembly GCF_028641065.1. Taxonomy (NCBI): domain Eukaryota; kingdom Metazoa; phylum Chordata; class Chondrichthyes; order Rajiformes; family Rajidae; genus Leucoraja; species Leucoraja erinaceus. The sequence goes on from NC_073390.1 coordinate 53,767,490, forward strand.
TGGCGTCCTCTGTAGACCTGTTGGTCCGGTAGGCAAACTGGTGGGGGTCCAGTGTGGGGGGGAGGCAGGCTTTGAGGTGAGCCAAGATCAGCCGCTCAAAGCACTTTACAATGACAGGGGTGAGTGCCACTGGGCGGAAATCGTTGAGACTCCCTGTAGCTGACTGTTTGGGCACTGGCACGATGGTTGATGTCTTGAGGCAAGTGGGGACAACACCCTGGGCCAGTGAGAGATTGAAAATGTCGGCAAGGACTGGGGATAGTTGTCCAGCACATGCCCTAAGCACCCGGCCAGGGATGCCATCGGGGCCGGCAGCTTTGCGCTCATTCACCTTGCTCAGTGCATCTTGTACAGCAGAGGTGGAGAGGCTGAGAGGTTGTTCATTCGGGGGTGGAGCAACTTTAATGGCTGGGGTTTTGTTGTCCCGGTCAAAGCGAGCATAGAAGTGGTTTAGCTCATCAGGCAGGGTGTCGTTGTCTGGGGGAGGGGTGTTAACTTTCTGATAATCGGCAAGGGATTTGATTCCTTGCCACATGCGCCTGGGGTCAGAGTTGTTATGGAAATGCTCCTCAATCTGCCGTTTATGATTGAGTTTAGCAGAAAGACATCACCAATGTACAAATTAAAGACAGAATGCGATCCAAAGACAAAAAAAATGAAAAACACAATGTGACAGCGGCAGCTAAACCGCACCAGCGTCCACTCTCCCTTCCGACAGCCATCTTGGACACAAACTGATGACTAAGTTGCTTACCTGACCTATTCCCACTTGCCTGCATGAAGTCCATATTTCCTCCCAACCTTTCCTATCTCTGCACCCGTCCAAGAGGCTATTAAATGTCCTGATTAAACCCACCTCTAGTACTTCCTCTGGCAACTCATTATACTACGACCATTCTCTACGGGGACTGACTTGGTTTAATTTTTGGCTTAAAATAAAATCGACGTTTCAAGCTGACTTCTGATGCAAATTGATTTGCAGACATGCTGTTCCAGGTGAACGGAGCCACTTGTATTTGAAATGTTAAAAATGTCAGCAGATTCCTATTTTTGACCTGATTGTGCCCAATGACTTTATCCATCATTTGGCTACAAATTCCCAGCTGAGGCAGAAGTCAATTAATCCATCTCGACAATTCCAATTATTGCTGTTGAGTTAACGGCTGGAAAGCATTGGAGAGCAAACTCTAGTGACATGCATAGGACATGCATTTAACCTCTACAATACAATACACAATACAACGGTTTATTTGTCACATTGCACAAAAAGTGCAAGTGAAATGATACGTCAGCAGCGATACAGTGATACCATAATTTTTAACATCCACCACCACAGGACATGCATTTAACCTCTGCGCAGGCCCTTGCAATGATGGCCCAACTGACACATTTACTTGTATGGATTTTCACAGAACGAATTGGCTAAATTAGTAAATTTCTTAATGAAAGCACTTCCAACTTGTACATTACTGAGCAGTTTGGGGAAATAATAATCGCTGGAATGGTTATCATAGAAGCATAGAAACATAGAAAAAATAGGGCAGGAGTAGGCCATTCGGCCCTTCGAGCCTGCACCGCCACTCAACTACTTTCTGTGGCAGAGAATTCCACAGATTCACCACTCTCTGTGTGAAAAAAAAAATTCTCATCTCGGTCCTAAAAGACTCCCCCCTTATCCTTAAACTGTGTCCTGGACTTCCCCAACATCGAAGAACAATTTTCCTGCATCTAGCCTGTCCAACCCCTTAAGAATTTTGTAAGTTTCTATAAGATCCCCCCTCAATCTCCTAAAGTCTAGCGAGTACAAGCCGAGTCTATCCAGTCTTTCTTCATATGAAAGTCCAGCCATCCCAGGAATCAGTCTGGTGAACCTTCTCTGTACTCCCTCTATGGCTCCCTCTGTACTCCCTGTATCACTTATAATTTCCTCGGGGACTATGATAAACTTTCCACAAACCACAAATGTTATGGTATATTGTTATTCCAATATCGGGGTTAGATTTGGGGGGGGGGAGGTGCAAGAAATCTGGAAGTGAAGTAACAGGGCACTTGTACCTTCTATCTTTTCATCTGTGGCCTTTGTCCAAACTATCAAACCCCCCCTTGCTGTATCCAATGTTTTAAGGAGTATTGGGTGCTCTTTATAATAGGCTGGTTCAGTACTGCTGTTTTCAAGCTCTTGAGTTGCTGAATTCAGAGTTACTTTCATTCAATTGAAGTTAGCGGTCATTTGCACGGTGAATTCATCAGGTCATGTGGTATGAAGCATCTCGTATTTCGCTTGGGCAGCTTACAGCCCAGTGATATGAATATTGATTTCCCTCACTTCAGGTAGCTCTGGCCAAAGATCCTATAGCAGAGCTCTGCTATAAGATCTTTGGCTCTGGCATTCCCTCTCTCTCTGTCCCTCCCCCACCCAAGTCACACGAGCTTCTCGTTTCCGTGCTCCAAACAGCGAACAGTGAACTGTTTCCTTCATCATTGTTACGTTTTTGCATGTCTTTCATTAATTGTTCTTTATCTCTCCACATCACCATCTCTGTCCCTCATTTCCCTTATCGCTGTCTAACCAGTCTAAAGTAGCATCATCCATGCCTTCTCTCCAGAGATGCTGCCTAGCCCACTGAGTTACTCCAGCTTTTAGTTTTAAACCAGCCTCTACAGTTCCTTCTTGCGCTGGGCATGTTAGATGTTGATCTTTGAGGCACTTCATGGAACGAGGAGAGAATTCCATATGAAGTACACACCTTGGTGGCCCCATGCACCATCTTTGGCAGCATGGCATGGATAGGTCTACAAGCTATCAGCTATTGATGGAAAGCTACAGCATGGAAACTAAGTCCACGCTGACCATCGACCACCCATTCACACTAGTTCTATGTTGTCCCCACTTTGACATCCACTCACTGCGGGTGCTCGGAAGGCCCAGACCACGGATGAACATCTGGGAAGATCGGAGGGGAGGCTGGCTGGACTATGGTACCTTCCTCACCTTGGTGCCACTGTGTTGTGTTGTGTCGTGGACTTTCTGTGTTTGTGCTTTTTTTTAAATTCTATTTTATTTTTTTAATATGTTTTAATATTTATTATTTATTTATTTTTATGATACTGACTGTAAAGGGAAATTCATTTCGTTGTCTCTAATTGAGACAATGACAATAAATTTGAATACAATACAATACAATACAATACACATGCGGAGCAATTTACTGAGGCCACTTAACTTACAAACTCGCAAGTCTTTGGGATGTGGGAGGAAAGCGACGCACCCAGAGGAAATCCCAGTGGTCACAGGGAGATCATGCAAACTCCACACCGACAGAATCCAAGATCAGGATGGAGGGGGCTACCTAGAACAAAGGGGGGGGGGGACACATCTAGGATGAAGGGGAGACATGAAGGGGGCAATTAGAATGAAGGGGGGTCCTGGCAGTGGGGAGTTGCTGCCACATGGCAGGCAGAACATGGGGAAGGAAGATACGAGTGTTCGGTCGACTCCTGTAACTTTTTCTGCACCGGAGACGTGGTGACACTCGTGTACTGTAATATGATTTTAATGGGTTTTATGCAAAAAAAAGCATTTCACTGTACCGAGGTACGTGTGGCAATAAAGGATAATTCATTCTTTGAACGTGGGCTTCTGGTGCTGGGAGGCAGCAGCTCTACCAGCTGCACCATTCAGCCACACTATTTTAGAAACATAGACAATAGGTGCAGGAGGAGGCCATTCGGCCCTTCTAGCCAGCGCCGCCATTCATTGTGATCATGGCTGATCGTCACCCCTATCAATAACCCATGCCTGCCTTCTCCCCATATCCCTTGACTCCACTAGCCCCTAGAGCTCTATCTAACTCTCTCTTAAATCCATCCAGTGACTTGGCCTTTTCTGGCTAAAAAGCAATTTTCTGGCTAAAAGCAAGCGTAATGTAGTTCTCAATGTTATTTTAAACAATAAGCTATGTGGATGTAAAACAACCGAAAACTAATATAATACAATTGGGAGAAGCTTTCAAGTGCGATTCTTGCCTAATTGGGTGCCTATTGAGAGATGGTTAATTTTTTTATCATTCTTAGTAATGTCTTCAATAGATTTTCAGATCTGAATCTAATTATACTTCCTTGCTGATAGCCTGATGGATAATCTAGGATTGTGCGTTAAATAACAGCTTTGCCTTGATTGTGTTGCCTTGTTCTACAAGGTCATCACGCCTGTTGGACTCCAATTTCACGCACCAGAAACCCATTACTGAAGACGCAATGGCCATTTGGGTAAAAAAAAATAAACTAGAAGGACAAAAGGTTCTTATTCATTTGCTAATAATTGACATGGCAACATCTATAGAATAAGATGTAAGATCCATGAGTACTAATGGCATACGGATTGTGGAGTTGAGTGTTACATTATAATAGTTCAGCCGTGAGTGAGCTGGATGTGATGTACAGGGAGATATTATTAGCACGCTTGAGATAGCAATAGCAGCAATTCTGGTGTACCTGTGAAACAAAAGCACGTTCAGATGCTAGTACATTGCTTTAATGTGTTCTGTGGCCTTCTGCAATATTACATTGAAATCCTAAGCCATCCCTCATAAACTCCATCTGTTCAGAAAGAATGGAGTCAGGATTTGGAGTCTTATTTTTTAGGATGTTTTTTTTCAGGACCTTTTGCAATCTAATTAAGAATCTATCTATCTCTGCCTTAAAAATATCCACTGATTTGGCCTCCACAGCCTTCTGCGGCAAAAAATTCCACAAATTCACCACCATCTGATTAAAGAAATTCCTCCTCATCTTCCGAAAGGAACATCCTTTAATTCTGTGGGCATGATCTCTGGTCCTAGACTCTCCCACTAGTGGAAACGTCCACTCTATCCAAGACTTTCACTATTCAGTACGCTCATTCTTCTAAACGCCAATGAGTACAGGCCCCAGTACTGTCAAATGCTTATCATATGTTAACCCACTCATTCCTGGGATCATTCTTGTAAACCTTCTATCAACCCTCTCCAGAACCAGCACATTCTTCCTCAGACATGGTGCCCAAAATCGCTCTCAATACTACAAATGTGACTTGACCAGTCCTTTATAGAGCCTCAGCATTACATCCTAGTTTTGTATTGCCACTTTCATTTCACTGCACATCTCGTATGTGTATGTGACAAATAGACTTGACTTGACTTGACTTGACTTAACCCTCTTGAAATAAATGCTATGGGGGAACCGTACTCGTTCCCGTGGGAAAGACAACCCTACACTGCAGGGTCCTGAAGGCCCCTCACCTTCTACCTGCTAGACTCCAACTGGAGGTGTGGGTTCGAATCCCACTTCTGACACCATGTAAAGAAGAGTCATGGACACACCGTGTCTTTACTACTATTTTATTACATCACATAACTGTTGCTGTCTTAGCTGTACGTGGTCTGTCACCGGAGCTAGAGAGAGAGATCGATGGGTGGGGAAGTTGCAATTATACTTCTGATAAGGGGAGTGGTTAGTAGTGGTGAGGTCACTATATTAAAGGTACATGCACTAGTCATCTACATTTAGCATTTAGCATTTGGTGAAGCAGCATTTGGAGTATTGTGCTCAGATTTGGTCACCCTGGTATAGGAATGATGTTGGAAAGGGTGCAGGAGTGATTTACGAGGATGTTGCTTGGTCTCGAGGGCCTGAGCTATCGGGAGAGGTAGAGCAGGCTAGGGGTTTATTCCTTGAAGTGCAGGATGAGAGGTGATCTTATGCAGGTGTATAACATAATGAGAAGAATAGATCATGTAAATTCAGCCTTCTCCCCAGAGTAGGGAAATCAAAAACCAGAGGACATGGGTTTAAGGTGAGGAGGGAAAGATTTAATAGGAACTTGAGGGGCAACTTTTTTACACAAAGAATGGTCAATATTTGTGGCCATGGGGCCAGTGTTTAAGAATAAGTGGTAAGCCATTTAGAACGGAGATGAGGAAACACTTTTTCTCAAAGAGAGTGGTGAGTCTGTGGAATTCTCTGCCTCAGAGGGCGGTGGAGGCCGGTTCTCTGGATGCTTTCAAGAGAGAGAAAGATAGGGCTCTTAAAAATAGCGGAGTCAGGGGATATGGGGAGAAGGCAGGAACGGGGTACTGATTGGGGAAGATCAGCCATGATCACATTGAATGGCGGTGCTGGCTCGAAGGGTCAAATGGCCTACTCCTGCACCTATTGTCTATTGTCTATTGATATATGGAACGAATTGCCGGAAGAAGTAATTGAGGCAGGTACTATCACAACGTTTAAGGAACATTTGGACAGGTACTTGGATAAAGTGGATTTAGAGGAATATGGGCCAAATGCTGGCAGGTGGGACGAGTGTAGATGGGGAATGTTGGGCGGGGGTGGCTGAGTTGACCGAAGGGCATTCCATGCTGTAAGACTCTATAACTCTGAGTGCAGAGGAGATTCACCAGGATGTTACCCGGATTGGGGAGAGATTGGCATAGACTGAGTTTGAGACCACACCTGGAGTGTTGCGTACAGTTTTGGTCTCCAAATCTGAGGAAGGACATTATTGCCATAGAGGGAGTGCAGAGAAGGTTCACCAGACCGATTCCTGGGATGTCAGGACTGTCTTATGAAGAAAGACTGGATAGACTTGGTTTATACTCTCTAGAATTTAGGAGAGTGAGAGGGGATCTTATAGAAACTTACAAAATTCTTAAGGGGTTGGACAGGCTAGATGCAGGAAGATTGTTCCCGATGTTGGGGAAGTCCAGGACAAGGGGCCACAGCTTAAGGATAAGGAGGAAATCCTTTAAAACCGAGATGAGAAGAACTTTTTTTCACACAGAGAGTGGTGAATCTCTGGAACTCTCTGCCACAGAGGGTAGTTGAGGCCAGTTCATTGGCTATATTTAAGAGGGAGTTAGATGTGGCCCTTGTGGCTAAGGGGATCAGAGGGTATGGAGAGAAGGCAGGTACGGGATACTGAGATGGATGATCAGCCATGATCATATTGAATGGCGGTGCAGGCTCGAAGGGCCGAATGGCCTCTACTCCTGCACCTAATTTCTATGTTTCTATGAAACAGTGATGAAAGAACTCTGCAAACACGTCGGAACCTTGTTCAACTTTTTTTGGGGCCGTCGAAGCCATTGTGTTGTAAACATCGCCCTGACACGAAACCAAGGGAATGCAATTTCAAGCGAAACAAGTGAATTCATGTTCTTGCTGCTTCGAACAAGTCAGTTACTCGGAAGTGAGAAATGGGGGTCATAGAAGAGACTTGTGGACCCACCGGCATGAAATTGGCGACAAAATCCAAAGTGTTGATATAGATCAAAAGGGCTCTGCTGAAGATGTGCCAAGTGCAGAGACAAGCAGATGAATGTGACATTGTGTCCAAGTTGGACCCTGCGCAGGTATCAGGAAATGACAAATTAAATCTAAACAAACCCGACAAAGGAACAGAACAGAGTTCGAGTCCAGAGCCAAATCTGTGAAATTCCGTCTCCAAACCTAGAAAGAGAACAGGAAGATTCTGAAAAGTTGGTTATTATAATTTAAAAGAGGGCAATTTATGATATAAATGGAATATATCAGTTACTTGTATCATATTGTTAAATATGTAAAGTATAGATAAAATTATTGATCTTTTCAAATTAAAAAAACAGTTTAGTTTATTGTCATGTATTTGTCACGGAGGAACAACAAAAGCTTGTTGTTGCATGCTAACCAGCGAAAATACATAGAATAGAATAGAATAGAATGCCTTTTATTGTCATTCAAACAACTTGGTTGAACAAAATTGTATTTTCTACAGTCTTACCTTACAAAAAAATCCAAGACCCACACTTAACACAGTTTACACAAACATCCATCACAGTGAGTCTCCAACATCTCCTCACTGTGATGGAAGGCAAAGTCTTTATCTCTTCCCTTTGTTCTTCTCCCGTGGTCCAGCAGTCCAACTGCAGAGTCGAGGTGAACTGGGGCTCCGATGTTAAAGCCCCCGGCGGGCGATGGTAAGTCCCGTGGCCGTTTAAGCCACGCCGGGCGATGTTAGGCCCCGCTCCGAGTCCTTTAAACCTCGAGATTCCAGCGGGAGAAGTCGCCGTCGCGGGAGCTCCGAAAAGCGGTCTCCCACTAGGGACCCGCGAGCTCCTGATGTTCCCGTCCACCGAGTCTGCAGCCGGAACCTCCGAAGTCGGGTCGCAGCCGCGCGCCACCACAGCTCCTCCCGCTCCGAAGACAGCCAGCTCCGCGATGGCGAGCCCGCAGGCTCCGCGACTGGAGCCCTCAGGTTGGTCCCGGTTGGAGGCCGCCGCTTGCTCCTCGATGTTAGGCCCAACGACACCGGAGATCTGACGGAAAAAGTCTGGTCCCTGTACAGGGAAGAGACTAACGGTTTCCCCACCCCCACATACACACAGCTAAAGAATAAAGAATAATAACTAGACTCAAGACATACATTTAACAAGACTAAAATAAAAAATATATTTAAAAAAAGATAGGCACCGCTACACCACAAGCTTACAATCCCTCTGTTACAAATCCATCCACAGTGTACCAATACATGATAAAGGGAATAGCATTTAGTGCAAGATAAAGTCAGATTAAAAATAGTCTGAGGGTTTCTTCTGCAGTAGGTAGTTGCTCAGGACCGCTCTCTAGTTGTTGATAGGATGGTTCAGTTGCCTGATAACAGCTGAGAAGAAACTGTCCCTGAATCTGGAGGTGTGCGTTGTGGAGTAGTGTAGGTTTGTGCTTATCTATGTGGGGACATGGAGTCATCTTTGGAAAAAAGAGTGACAAGGCCTACCTGGTTCCTGTCAATCTAACACTGAATGGAACAAATAGGCTTATTCAGAAGCTTGGAGACAGGACATGTGTTATAACGTGCAAATAAATCTGTATATCCCACCACCAATCATATCTTCCCATCCCCACCACTTTCTGTCTTCCACAGAGACTGTTCCCTCCGCAACTCCTTGGATCACTCAGCCCTTCCCACCCAAACCATCTCCCCCTGTACTTTCTCCTGCAACCGCAGAATACACCTCTCCCTATACCTCCTCCCTGACCTCCAACCAGGTGCCCCAGCAGTTATTCCAGATGAGACAGAGGTTCACCTGCACCTCACCTACTGTGTCTGGTGTTTCCAATGTGGTCTCCTATACATTGGTGAGACAAAACATAGACTTGTATCGCCAAACATTTGTGCTTGGTCTGCCAAAGCCTACAGAATCTCCCACATACAAACCATGTATCTCCTCTTACATAGAAACATAGAAAATAGGTGCAGGAGGAGGCCATTCGGCCCTTCGAGCCAGTACCGCCATTCCATATAACCATATAACAATTTACAACATGGAAACAGGCCATCTCGACCCTTCTAGTCCGTGCCGAACACATATTCTCCCCTAGTCCCATACACCTGCGTTCAAACCATAACCCTCCATTCCTTTCCCGTCCATATAATTATCCAATTTATTTTTAAATGATAAAAACGAACCTGCCTCCACCACCTTCACTGGAAGCTCATTCCACACAGCTACCTCTCTCTGAGTAAAGAAGTTCCCCCTCATGTTACCCCTAAACTTCTGTCCCTTCATTCTCAAGTCGTGTCCCCTTGTTTGAATCTTCCCTACTCTTGGTGGGAAAAGCTTATCCACGTCAACTCTGTCTAACCCTCTCATCATTTTAAAGACCTCTATCAAGTCCCCCCATAACCTTCTGCGCTCCAAAGAATAAAGCCCTAACTTGTTCAACCTTTCTCTGTAACTCAGTTGCTGAAACCCAGGCAACATTCTAGTAAATCTCCTCTGTACTCTCTCTATTTTGTTGACATCCTTCCTATAATCAGGCGACCAAAATTGTACACCATACTCCAAAATTGGCCTCACCAATGCCTTGCACAATTTTAACATTACATCCCAACTTCTATACTCAATGCTCTGATTTTTAAAGGCCAGCACACCAAAAGCTTTCTTTACCACCCTATCTACATGAGATTCCACTTTCAGGGAACTGTGCATTCATTGTGATCATGGCTGATCGTCCCCTATCAATAACCCGTGCCTGCCTTCTCCCCATATCCCTTGACTCCACTAGCCCATAGAGCTCTATCTAACTCTCTCTTAAATCCATCCAGTGACTTGGCCTCCACTGCCCTCTGTGGCAGGGAATTACATAAATTCACAACTCTCTGGGTGAAAACGTTTTTTCTCTCCTCAGTCTTAAATGACCTCCCCTTTATTCTAAGACTGTGACCCCTGGTCCTGGAATGCTTTCTGTCCTGGGCCTCCTCCATTGCCAGTGAGGCTGCAGGCAAACTGGAGAAACAGCACCTCGCATTCCTCTTGCATGGCTCACAACCCAATGGTTCAACATTAGATAACTTACCCAAACACTCTTTCCCTCACACACCCCTTTTTCCTCTTCACTCTGCCACCTCCATTCCTTCCTCTGGCTTCACAATTCACCCCTCTTCGCACCTTATCTCACACCTGTCTTCTTTTAATCCCTGCCCTTTGTCCAACCATCTAACCATATAACCATATAACAATTACAGCACGGAAACAGGCCATCTCGGCCCTACAAGTCCGTGCCGAACAACTTTTTTCCCTTAGTCCCACCTGCCTGCACTCATACCATAACCCTCCATTCCCTTCTCATCCATATGCCTATCCAATTTATTTTTAAATGATACCAATGAACCTGCCTCCACCACTTCCACTGGAAGCTCATTCCACACCGCTTCCACTCTCTGAGTAAAGAAGTTCCCCCTCATGTTACCCCTAAACTTCTGTCCCTTAATTCTGAAGTCATGTCCTCTTGTTTAAATCTTCCCTATTCTCAAAGGGAAAAGCTTGTCCACATCAACTCTGTCTATCCCTCTCATCATTTTAAAGACCTCTATCAAGTCCCCCCTTAACCTTCTGCGCTCCAGAGAATAAAGACCTAACTTATTCAACCTATCTCTGTAACTTAGTTGTTGAAACCCAGGCAACATTCTGCCTATCAAAATCCCCCCTCACCTGTATCCACCAAGGGTCTCGACCCGAAACATCACCCATTCCTTCATCTACAGAGATGCTACCTGTCCCACTGAATTACTCCAGCTTTTTGTGTTAATCTTCCACCAATCAGTCAGGCTTTATCTTGCCCCTCCTCTTCCAGCTTTTTACCTCCCCCCCCCCCCCACAAATTGTCTGAAGAACGGCCCCCACCTGAGACGTCACCTACCCACACTCTCCAGAGATGCTTCCTGACCCACTGAGTTACTCTCTCTTGATATATAGACAGTAGCATTACCAACAGGTCACGGAGGCGCAGCGGTAGAGTTGCTGCCTTACAGCGAATGCGGTGCCGGAGACCGGTTTCGGTCCCAATGACGGGTGCTGTCTGTACGGAGTTTGCACGTTCTCCCCGTGACCTGCGTGAGTTTCCTCCCAGATCTTCAGTTTCCTCCCACACTCCAAAGACGTGCAGGTTTGTAGGTTAATTGGCTTGGTAAATGTAAAAATTGTCCCTAGTGGGTGTAGGATGGTGTTAATGTGCGGGGATCGCTGGTCAGCATGGACCCAGTGGGCCGAAGGGCCTGTTTCCGCGCTGTATCTCTAAATTCCTGAAATGCCCAGCGTCCACAAGGTTGAAACATTGTGTTTCATCAAAGCTTGAATCAGTGACACTAGATCATCAGAACTAAAATTTGTTTTGCCATTTATTTATTCAGTGGATTGATGGATTTGTTTTTTTTTATATGTGTATGTTCTCTGTAGAATTCTCTGACACAAAGGTGCTGACAAATTGCTTGAAGGCTGTTATTTCATACATCCTTACAGCAGCCGACATAACAAAGAGAGTTGGAAACAAGTAGTTGTCTAAATGTTCACACTTTATTAAGTTCACTATATTCTGTCATCTTGAGATGTCTGATCTTGATTTCTGCACATTTTGTCTGGACTTCTTGTCAGATCTATTGTCCAGGGTTTTCAGTTAACATTCCCTGGTGCTTGTTTGTTGGTGGGCCTTTTGGAAATAAATTGTATAAAAGTCTGGAGAATTCTGGGCAAGTTGCATTTTAACTACTCCTGGCATCGGGTAACACAGGCCAGTGGAAGATCATGAAGAGACATTCAGCCCAGCCCACTCTCTCAATTTTTTCTTACCATTTGGTCCCTGGCATGATTCCACAATCTCTACTATGTCAGTGATTTTTCACCAAGGATAGACACAAAATGCTGGAGTCATTCAGCTGACCAAGCTGCATCTCTGGAGAAAAAGAATGGGTGATGTTTTGGGTCGAGACTCTTCCTCAGACTTGGCATCGACCCAGAACGTCACCCATTCCTTCTCTCTAGAGATGCTGCCTGTCTCATTGAGAAACTCCACCATTTTGTGTCTACCTACACTGCTGGAAATGTTGGATATGGAATAGAGGAATTGGAACAGAGGTTTGCTAAGATTGGAGTTTGGAGATAGATTGGGTAAATAGAAGCAGATGATTGAGAACACAAGAGAGAGAACATATAACAGCGCTGGAAACGTGTACAAAGGAAATGCAGATGCTGGTTTAAACTGAAGATGGACACACAATGCTGGAGTAATTCAGTGGGAAAGGCAGCATCTCCCGAGAGAAGGAATGGGTGATGTTTTGGGTTGAGACTCTTCCTCAGACCCAGAAACATCACCCATTCCCTCTCTCTAGAGATGCTGCCTGTCTCACTGAGTTACTCCAGCATTTTGTGTCTATCTACACTGCTGGAAATGTTGGATATGGAATACCACAGGTTGTTTTGAAATAATAACTAGAAGAGAATGCTGGAAATGTCCAGCAGATCAGGCAGCATCTGCGGAAAGAGAAATATTAAATCACCATTTGCAGCTTGCTGGAGTAGCGGGGCCCTATTCATTACTCATTCAAATAGCCAAATTTTAACAGATTTTGTTTATTTTTCTATATTTCTTAATATATTTGTCTAGTAATTATTTAGCAATGGTTCCATCTAGACCTTGCGCTGCCTCGGCAAGGCCACCAGCATAATCAAGGACCACTCACCCCGCTCCCATACGTTAGGAGATACAGAAGTGTGAAGTGTATACCTCCAGATTCAGGGACAATTCCTTCCCAGTTATTATCAGGCAACTCAACTGTACTCTCATTAGCTAGAGTGTGGTCCTGACCTCCCATCTACTTAACTGGAGACCCTTAAACTGTCTTTAATCAGACTTTATCATGTACCCTTTATCTTTTATCTGTGCAATGTGGATGGCTTGATTGTAACCATGTCTAGTAATTTCTTTAACTGGATAGCATGCTGAAAAAAACCTTTTTCGCTATACCATGTATTATTGAACATGTGACAATAATGAACTAAAACTGAACTTAAGATGTTTTTAAAACTATTTTTAATCTTAAGATTGTAAAATATTATTTCCTTTAATTTTTGTACAATTTTCAACTCTTGTTAAAAAGAGTTTGGAATGTCCAATAGGCATAAACAAAAGCAGTGAAGCAAGCACGAGCTGTCTGATGGGTGACCAGTCAGCGTGGTCACCCGGTCGGTGCCCTGTCGAGGACCTGATTGCCTGGTTGGCAATGGAGAGATGATTGTGGAACTGCCCCCGCAAAGTCATTGGTGGTGTGCAGGCATGATGTTGAATGTATATTGTCACGTTTACTGAGGTACAGTGAAAAGCTTTTGTTGCATGCTAATCAGCCAGCGGAAAGACAATTCATGATTATATTTGAGCCATTCAAAGTGAACAGATGCATGATAAGGGAAAACATTTGGTGCAAGGTAAAGTCTGAATGAAGATAGTCAGATGGGGGCGCAGCGAGTCGGCTGCCCTGCCAGCAGTGTGTTCGTTATTTCAACTTTTTTTTTTTTTTTTTTGGTGTGTCTAATGTTAGTTTAGGTGTCTCTTGGTGTATCTTGCGTGAGGGTGGGGGTGGTCGACGGAGAGGCAACTTTTTCCATTTGGTCACCTGCCTCGCGGCCTAACAGCTTGTATTGGAGCGGCCTTTCCCGGAGTTGAGCACGGAGCATCAGCAGAAGGCACAGCGTGGAGTTTTCCATCACAGAGCGGGGGCAAAACCTTGCCTTGCAGAGAGGTGCGCTCCGATCGCTGGCCTGGTGACTTTGGCATCATGGGGCTGTGGTCTGCGGAGCTTCTAGCCGCGGGCGGAGCTTGGACTTACCATCCGGAGCCTGGGATCCCTTGCTGGGGATCGCCGGAGAAGAGCTTCGACCGCCGGCCTGCGGTCTCTAACATGCTGAAGCCGCGGTCTCCGGTAGAAAAGTGCCGATTCGGGCGCTCCAAGCCGCGGAGTGTGTTTGCCCATCCCGACGTCGAAGGTTTGATCATCCCGATGAGAGGGCCTGTACATCCAGCCGTCCGTAGCGGCAACTACGGAGGGTTTATGGACTCGACCACGGACCCCTGAACAAAGGAGGAGGTCATGCCTGAACTTTGTTGCCTTCCACCACAGTGAAGAATGCTGTGGTGGATGTTTGTGTTAAATTCTATTGTGTATTGTGTGTTCTTTTTAAGTGTATCGCTGCTGGCAAATTCAGTTCACTGCACCTTTGGGTGCATGTGACGAATAAAATTGACTTTGACTTTGACTGTGGTGTGTCCCAGTCAGTGAAGCCTATGTACCAATATTGTGTTGCTCACGCTGGTGCTGACATTATTTTGGGCAGGGAGTCCGATCCCAGCGCAGAAACAGGTCCTTCGGCCCACTGAGTCAGCGCTTACCCTAACACTATCCCACACACTGGGGACCATTTACAATTTTTACCAAAGCCAATTAACCTACATACCTGTACGTCTTTGAAGTGTGGGGGAAAACCGGAGCTCCCAGGGAAAACATGCGTGGTCATGGGGAGAACGTACAAACTCCATATAGACAGCACCCGTAGTCAGGATGGAACCCGGATCTCTGCCACTGTGCTGCCTCATTGTCTTTCTTCACTGTTAACCAGCACCTTCCTAATCCACCAGCTCAGATTTTAACAGGAATTTCTCTTCAAGTGATTTGATAATGATCAATTTTTTAAAAAAAATCTAAAGTGGCGATCATGAAGGAAATAACAGATTGCAGCAACGTTTAATCAATTTTGCGATTAAACCTGTGTCGAAGAGCTTCTCAAATGCAATAAGGCCTCTTTCAGCAGCTTTGAGTGATTGCCCAAATAAGTATTGTGAAACTGTGGTCTCGTCTATACATCCAAAAGCCAATTAGCCACATGGGCCAGTGGTGGCAAAGTAGCGCATGACCCAGCTGGGAGACACGTCTCGCCCAGGTCACTCCCTCTTCTCTCCTCTCCCATCAGGCTCTCAGCGCCAGAGACCCAGGTTCAATTCTGAACTCAGGTGCTGTCTGTGTGTAGTTTGCACATTCTGCCTGTCGTAGGCAAATGGTGAACTGATATTACGTGATGAATTAGAGTAACAAGAGTAGGCCATTCAACTCGTCCCCTGTTACGCCATTTAATTAGATTATTTATTGCTCTTTTACTTTAATGACCCTTGCCTATACTATTCCCGCATCGCCAGAGTTCCTTAAAATCAAAATATCAGTTTCTCTGCAGAACCCAGGGAGAAAGTTACAAAGGTCCACAACCATCTGAATGAAATGTCCTCGTCTCTGTCCTGAATGGTTAAAGCCTTGGAAGTTGCAAGTTCTAACTCCAGCCAGAGAGCATGTGATAGTGACACTTGCTTAACTGTCATAGCATTATATCTCGTATAAAAAGTCATAATACGGTGACGTACTCCAAAACAGCAGCTGGTGCGTTTGGATATTGATATTGAATAAAGAAAGACACAAGGTGCTTGAATAACTCAGTAGGTCATGCAGCATCTCTGGAGAATGTGGATAGGTGACGTTTCGGTTTATAGAAACATAGGTGCAAGAGCAGGCCATTCGGCCCTTCGAGCCAGCACAGTCATTCAATATGATCATGGCTGTTCAACTAAAACCAGTACCCTGTTCCTGCTTTTTCCCCCATATCCCTTGATTCTTTTAGCCCTAAGAGCTAAATCTAACTCTCTCTTGAAAACATCCAGTGAATTGGCCTCCCCTGCCTTCTGTGGCAGAGAATTCCACAGGTGTGCAACTCTCTGGGTGAAGAAGCTTTTCCTCATCCCAGTCCTAAATGGCCTACCCCTTATTTTTAAACTTGTTATGGACTCCCCCAACATCGGGAACTTTTCCTGCATCTAGCCTGTCCAATCCTTTAAGAATTGTATATGTTTCTATAAATGCTCCAGGTACGGTCTCACCTGGGCCCTGTACAACTGCAAGAGGACCTCCTTGCTCCTAAACTCAAATCCTGTCGCAATGAAGGCCAACATGCCATCAGCTTTCTTCACTGCCTGCTGTACCTGCATTTAACTTTTACTGACCAGTGATGGCATTGAAAACTAAGATCAATTAATATATTTTGATGGTACACAAAAAAGCTGGAGAAACTCAGCGGGTGCAGCAGCATCTATGGAGCGAAGGAAATAGGCAACGTTTCGGGCCGAAACCCTTCTTCAGACTGATCGGGGGCGGGGGTGGGCGGGGACAAGAAAGGAAAAAGGAGGAGGAGCCCGAAGGCTGGGGGATGGGAGGAGACAGCAGGGGGGCTGAGGAAGGGGAGGAGACAGCAAGGACTAACAAAATTGGGAGAATTTGATGTTCATGCCCCCAGGATGCAGACTCCCCAAGTGGAATATGAGGTGCTGTTCCTCCAATTTCCGGTGCTGCTCGCTGTGGCCATGGAGGAGACCCAGGACAGAGAGGTCGGAGACGGAGTGGGAGGGGGAGTTGAAGTGCTGAGCCACCGGGAGGTCAGCTTGGTTATTGCGGACCGAGCGGAGGTGTTCGGCGAAACGATCGCCCAACCTACGCTTGGTCTCACCGATATAGATCTGCTGACATCTAGAGCAGCGGACGCAATAGATGAGGTTGGAAGAGGTGCAGGTAAACCTCTGTCGCACCTGGAACGATTGTTTGGGTCCTTGAACGGAGTCGAGGGGGGAGGTAAAGGGACAAGTGTTGCATCTCTTGCGGTTGCAAGGGAAAGTGCCCGGGGAGGGGATGGTACGAGAGGGAAGGGAAGAATTGACAAGGGAGTTATGGAGGGAGCGGTCTTTGTGGAAGGCAGATATGGGGGGAGATGGGAAGATGTATTTTGATGTTGTGCTGGTTAGCAACTCATTGCTGCATCTCATAAATGCATTCAAATTTAAACATGCCCCATTTCAAGTTGCGTGCTGGTTTTGCAAAATCCATTTCACAATATTTTTTCCAATCCGTTGGTGATACATCAAATGATTTTGTTGCCCGCTATCCGGTGTCTTGGAGTGTCTATGTTAACTTCTGAGGGCTATGCTGTGCCTCCTTTGTTCATAACC
Organism: Leucoraja erinaceus; assembly: GCF_028641065.1. Lineage (NCBI taxonomy): Eukaryota > Metazoa > Chordata > Chondrichthyes > Rajiformes > Rajidae > Leucoraja > Leucoraja erinaceus. The sequence goes on from NC_073390.1 coordinate 53,784,872, forward strand.
AGCTGACGTTATGACAAAGCTGGTGACATATTGGAACCAGCAGATTATTTGACGTGAGTTTCCTGCACAGTTTGGTACTTCCATTTGCAGAAGGACAGCATGCTAATCAATACATTTTTCACGCTTGCACTACAAGAGAACTTAGCCTCAGGCACACAATTATCTAGTCAGCCCTTTCTTGACTTTCAAGGTTCTGAGGATGTTCAAGGTCTATGGCATTTTAATTTTCATTAAAAATTTACAATGTCATTTGTTGCTGGACTATTATGCAATAAGGAATGTGCAATTAATTCAGTTTTTCATTATTAAGGTTCAACCATATTGTGCTTTTGTTGACCGCTTGGTTAGTTTTATTAACTTAGTTTTATTAATTAACACTTTAGTTTAAAGATACAGCATGGAAACAGTGTAGGAAACAAATGCAGATGCTGGTTTAAATCGCAGGTAGACTCAAAATGCTGGAGTAACTCAGCGGGACAGGCAGCATCTCTGGAGAGAAGGAATGGGTGACGTTTAGGGTTGAGACCCTTCTTCAGACTGGCCCTTCAGCCCAACGAGTCCGCGCCAACCTGGATCACCGCATACACTAACACTATCCTAAACGCACTAGGGGCAATTTACTATTATACCAAACCAATTGGCCTGCAAACCTGTATGTCTTTGCAATGTGGGAAGAAACATGAGCTCCCGGGGAAAAAAAACCCCATCCAAGTCACGGGGAGAACGTACAAACTCCATATAGATAACACCTGCAGTTAGGATCGAACCCGAGTCTCAGGCGTTGTGAGGCAGCAACTCCACCACTGCCACCTTTCTTGTGGACAAAAGCAGGTTAGTAGCTTTATTGAGAAACTGGTCATTTTTGTTCATTCTACCTTCCAACTGTATTGATTGCATCGTATTGAAGTGTACATCATTAGGGAGCAGCCAGACTGTGTTCTCCTGCCTTACACACAAAAGGAGTGAAAGTGTATTATAGTATAATCATTGGGAAAAAAATAATATTAACATTTTGGAAAAGCCAACAATCCCCACAATTAAAATGTGGATTATGGAGATATCTGAGACCTTACACTTGGAAAAAATTAGACTTGTCTTAATTGACAAACCAGAATTATTTGCTAGAATATGGTCTCCATTTATTGATTTTCTGAAAGGGTAAAGCCGGAACGGAAGCTTGGCTGAAACTTGAATCCAGGATTGGATGAATAATTACATAGAAACATAGAAACATTTAGGTGCAGGAGTAGGCCATTCGGCCCTTCGAGCCTGCACCGCCATTCAATATGATCATGGCTGATCATCCAACTCAGTATCCCGTACCTGCCTTCTCTCCTACCCCCTGATCCCCTTAGCCACAAGGGCCACATCTAACTCCCTCTTAAATCTAGCCAATGAACTGGCCTCAACTACCCTCTGTGGCAGAGAGTTCCAGAGATTCACCACTCTCTGCGTGAAAACAGTTCTTCTCCTCTCGGTTTTAAGGATTTATCCTTAAGCTGTGACCCCTTGTCCTGGACTTCCCTAACATCGGGAACAATCTTCCTGCATCTAGCCTGTCCAACCCCTTAAGAATTTTGTATATGCTTCTAATAAAAATATATATTTTTTAAAAGAAGTGAAAGTGAGCTAAGTGAAAGCAGGCTTTACAGGAGCTGTGGAGAAAAGCGATGTATCGGGTCAGAACCCCATGAAGAGTTCTGGCCCATAACTCTTCTCCAGAGATGCTGCCTGTCCCAATGAGTTACTCCTGCATTTTGTGCCTATCTTCTAGCATCTGGCCGTTCTTTCCTGCATATTAGAGGAGCTCTTTAGAGTTTTAAGATATTGTCCGTGGCACATGCACAGCTTAGTTTTAGTTTAGTGATACAGTGTGGAAATTGGCCCCTCTGCCTGCTGAGGCCATGCTGACCATCGATCACCAGTACGCTAGTTCTATGTTATCCCACTTATGAATCCTACACAGAGGCCAATTAACCTACAAACCCACACGTCTTTGGGAAGTGGGAGGAAACCCACGCAGTCACAGAGAGATCGTGCAACATTCACACAGACAGAGCCTGGATCTCAGCCCTACTGCTCTGCCACTGTACCACTGAAATTTATACCAATTGAAACAGTATTAACATGAACGCCCACATTTCCTTGATTATCGTTGCTTTTTGCATATCTTCCATTCATTTCTCCTAAGTAGATTCAAGATTCAAGATTCAATTTAATTGTCATTTGGACCCCTTGAGGTCCAAACGAAATGCCGTTTCTGCAGCCATACATTACAAACAAATAGACCCGAGACACAACATAATTTACATAAACATCCATCACATCGCTGTGATGGAAGGCCAAAAAAACTTATCTCTCCACTGCACTCTCCCCCCCCCCGATGTCAGAGTCAAAGTCAAAGCCCCCGGCTGGCGATGGCGATTGTCCCGCGGCCATTAAAGCCACGCCGGGTGGTGCGAGGTCGCACACCGGGTCTTGGTGTTAGAGCCCCCGGCGTGCGCTCGCAGAGTCCCGCGGCCATTCCAAGCCGTGCGGGGCGGTGATGTAAGGCCCCGCTCCAGGAGCTCTTCAACCCCGCAACTCGGGCGGGAGAAGTCGCCGTTGCAGGAGCCCTGAAAAGCGGTCTCCCTCCAGGGACCCGCGGGCTCCCGGTGCCGCCGTCCGCCAGACCCGCAGTTGCAGCCTCCGAATCTCCAGAGGTCGGGCCGCAGCAGCAGCAGCGCTCCACCACCGCTCCACCCGCTCCGGACTCGGCCAGCTCCACGACGGTGAGGTGAGTCGTCGGCACCAGAGTCCCTGGTCTTCTCCTGTTGGAGGCCGCTCCTCGTTGCCGCCCCAAAGACAACGGAGACCCGACAGAAATGGTCGGGTCTCCCTGCAGGGAGAGATTTAAAAGTTACCCCCTCCCTCCCCACCCCACCCCCCCCATCCCCCCACACACACCCCCCAACAAAAAATAACAAAAACTACATAGAAACATAGACAAAAAATAAGAAAAACGCGGACGGGCTGCAGAGGCCGCTGCTGATGAGAGTCGCGCCGCCTACCGCCTACCAGTTCAAGAGTACTGCCTAGATCTCTCGTTTCCCCTTTCCCCTAACTCATTCTGAAGAAGAGTCTTGACCTGAAACATCACCTGTTCCTTTTCTCCAGAAATGCTGCCTGACCCGCTGAGTTACTCCAGCCTTTTGTGTCTGTCTTCAATTTAAACTAGAATCTGCAGTTCCAGAGTTTACAGAGGAACCCGAGCCAATTTGAATACCATTGTTTCACCTAATGTCCACTCTCCTTCATCGACTGGGTGAAATCCCCACGCCTATTCAAAGGGATAGGAAGGACATTCTTGCTATTCAGGGAGTGCAGCGTAGGTTTACAAGGTTAATTCCCGGGATGGCGGGACTGTCATATGCTGAGAGAATGGAGCAGCTGGGCTTGTACACTCTGGAGTTTAGAAGGATGAGAGGGCATCTCATTGAAACATATAAGATTGTTAAGGGCTTGGACGTGCTAGAGGCAGGAAACATGTTCCTGATGTTGGGGGAGTCCAAAACCAGGGGTCACAGTTTAAGAATAAGGAGTAAGCCATTTAGAACGGAGACGAGGAAACACTTTTGCTCACAGAGAACGATGAGTGTGGAATTCTCTGCCTCAGAGGGCGGTGGAGGCCGGTTCTCTGGATACTTTCAAGAGAGAGCTAGATAGGGCTCTTAAAAATAGCGGAGTCAGGAGATATGGGGAGAAGGCAGAAACAGGGTACTGATTGTGGATGATCAGCCATGATCACATTGAATGGCGGTGCTGGCTCGAAGGGCCGAATGGCCTACTCCTGCACCTATTGTCTATTGTCTATAGGGATCATCCCTGAATCATTGATCTTTCCTTGCAGTTTTTGTTGAAGGATTTCTTCCAGTTCTTTCTGTAAATTTACTGGTTTTCTGTAGTCGAAAAAATCTTTGGGGAATGCAAGCCTCCTGCCGAATAACTTGCTGTCGACCTTGAAGGCTCTACACATATCAGTTGCTGGCAGACTTTGAGCGTTTTCCCCTTTGAACAGAAGGAAGATTCGGTAGTGTCGTGCAAAATAGCATAGGGTGATAGGAGGAGGAGGAGGAGGAGGTGGGATTTCTTTAGCCAGAGTGTGGTCAATCAATGGAATTCATCGCCGCAGACTGCAGTGGAGTCCAAATCATTTTCAAAGCAGAGATTGATACGTTCTTGATTAGTACGAGGAGAATGTTGAGAGGGAAAAATAGATCAGTGATGATCAAATGGCAGGCAGACTTGATGGGCCAAATGGCCTCTCTGCTCCTTAGTGTAGGGGTGTCACAGCGGCGTTGCGGTAGAGTTGCTGCTTTACGGCGCTAGTGACCCGAGTTCAATCCTGACTACGGGTGTTGTCTGTACGGCGTTTCTACGTTCTCCCCGTGACTGCGTGGGTTTTCTCCGGGCGCTCCAGTCTCCACCCATGCTCCAAAGATGTACAGGTTTGTCGGTACGATAAAATTGTCCCTCGTGTGTAGGACAGTGTGAGCACTGATTAGTGCTCGGATGGGCCAAAGGATCTGTTAATGCGCTTGGGCTATAAAGTCCCAGAATATTAAGCGGGAAACTTGGCTTCCTGATCGTGAATGCAGAGTAATATGTGAGGATGTGTGTACCTCCACGATAAGTATTGCCTGAAATCTGCCAATATCTGCAACTACAATGTTGATTATGGGGGAGAGGAGAGCAGATCTAGGAATGCTTGTGAGGATGGCTGGGGTGATGGAAATATTTGCAAGATCTCTATTGTGTATTGAGGTCCTCTGTTCAAGGGGAACTGACATGACATCATTTGCTTTAGATAGAGACCAGACCCACATGTGAACAATCCAAATAATGAATCTCTCCAGCTGCAGAGCACCATTAAGTGGACATGTATCCACTGAGAGGGATTACACTTGCTCAGAGCCCAGCATGAGAATAACAACGGGGCTGTTCATCTTGCTCATTGTTGCCTGACTGGGCGCTCGGCTATACTTGCGATATCTTCATTTTTCAGCCATTTGCAGACCCGGTTTCTTTTGAGCCTTGGGAGCAAATCAAAGCATTTTGATCAGACAACAAAGGCCATGAGATGGTAGAGATATGATGGACAAACCACAGACATGGTCGTACCAACAGTAAGTTTAGGGGGGAAGTGAAAGGAAAAGCTGGGGGGGGGGGGGTTTCATCGATCGGTGGATATTTTTAAGGCAGTACTTAAGTGTCAAGTCAAGTCAAGAGAGTTTATTGTCATGTGTCCCAGATAGGACAATGAAATTCTTGCTTTGCTTCAGCACAACAGAACATAGTAGGCATGAATACAGAACAGATCAGTGTGTCCATATACCATTATATAAATATATACACACATCAATAAATAAGCAGATACAGTGCAAATAAACAGATAATGGTCTATTAATGTTCAGGGATTTGTTTCAGTTGAGTTTAATAGCCTGATGGCTGTGGGGAAGTAGCTATTTCTGAACTTGGACATTGCAGCCTTCAGGCTCCTGTACCTTCTACCAGAAGGCTAAATAATAATTGATAGCGATTGCTGGTGGGTGGGTGATTTAGGGGCACGATGAATTGAAAATTGAGACCAGTTGATAAGGCATGGCACTTGAGGATGCATTTCCCGACCTTGATTATTGATGTGTGTGGACGTTGATTTTTCTAGCAACAATGTATCCAGGTTGTTGTGACGCAACCCTTGACATTGACCTTCAGGATAAAGACCAGTTCTTTCTGATATCTGGATTCTTACCTTGAGATCCTCCCAGCTTTCTGCACATTCCAGAAATCTCTCCCCCTTTCCATGTTCCCCGCCAGAGCCTCAGTGTATTGCCCATCAACATGACATAGAAACATAGACAATAGGTGCAGGAGTAGGCCATTCGGCCCTTCGAGCCTGCACCGCCATTCAATATGATCATGGCTGATCATCCAACTCAGTATCCCGTACCTGCCTTCTCTCCATACCCTCTGATCCCCTTAGCCACAAGGGCCACATCTAACTCCCTCTTAAATATAGCCAATGAACTGGCCTCAACTACCCTCTGTGGCAGAGAGTTCCAGAGATTCACCACTCTCTGTGTGAAAAAAGTTCTTCTCATCTCGGTTTTAAAGGATTTCCCCCTTATCCTTAAGCTGTGACCCCTTGTCCTGGACTTCCCCAACATTGGGAACAATCTTCCTGCATCTAGCCTGTCCAACCCCTTAAGAATTTTGTAAGTTTCTATAAGATCCCCTCTCAATCTCCCAATGACCTTCTTTCTAATGTAATGGCCCTGCTGAAGTATCCAGCCACTCCCAGCATAGTTGCCTTTGGTTGATGCTATGAACATTCTAAGTTAGTGTGCTGCCTGCATTGCACTCAGTATGCTAATTGACTGGGGGGTGTACATTATTATGTCCACATCCGGTTGTAGGCCCATTACATTTAAGCCCCAATGTAATCAATAAAGAATATTATTGCTAAAGAGGTGTGTGTGGTAAATTATGCGAATTGTGGTCCAGAATGTGGTATTAAAATTTGAACGAGAATTAGTCCTGAGAATGCATTGCTGTCTGTTGACTTTAGTGTTTACAAATGAAATTAAGGGAATTTTTAAATGATTTTTTTAAAGATATATATATATATATATATATACAAAGTTGATTAATCATCCCAACAGTTCACCTGGAGTTATCAGTGCACATAAGTTTCCTGCTGTCTAAATGTGAAAGAGTTTTAAATTGCTTTATTTCTTCATAAAAATGGATATACTGCATGCATTCAAATGTTAAAGTTAGGCAAGGGACATTTCAAATATTATCCGTCCCTTTCTCATCAACCCCAATGGCTATTAACATTAAATAGTGATTAATCCATTATGTATTTAAGGGGTTTCTGGGGGAAGATCTATATTTAATAGATTTTATAAAATAACCATATAACAATTACAGCACGGAAACAGGCCATCTCGGCCCTTCTAGTCCGTGCCGAACATTTATTCTCACCTAGTCCCATCTACCTGCACCCAGGCCATAACCCTCCATTCCTTTCCCGTCCATATACCTATCCAATTTATTTTTAAATGATAAAATCGAACCTGCCTCCACCACTTCCACTGGAAGCTCATTCCACACCGCTACCACTCTCTGAGTAAAGATGTTCCCCCTCATGTTACCCCTAAACTTCTGTCCCTTAGTTCTCAAATCATGTCCTCTTGTTTGAATCTTCCCTACTCTCGATTTTATTTAATTCTGCCAATATTGGTTGGTTATAAATGCTTTCACTCCAAAAGCATGCTGGCCATTTTCCACATAATTGCAAAATAAAGTTTATTAAATGTTAAATTACAGTCAAACCATGTGAAGGAATATTCTGTCTATATTCTGTCTGGTGTCCATTTTATAAGTTTTCAATTCCTTGGGGATTGAAATAAATCGTAACATGTAATAATGAAGCTATTGGAACCTAAGGTTTACTGGGAGTAATTATATTATAGTTAGATAATCATAAAACCTTCAATAAGAAAAGTATATTTGTCTTGCTGACAGATCTTGAACATTGCTATAGAGTATGAAATCGTGGACATTTTAATGTGAAAGTTATTGAATCTGTCTTTCCCCATTTTGTGTCTTACCATTTTAACTCTGTCTTGCATTTTGACTATGTCAAATTTTCAACATTGCTTTTAAATTTAAACATTACCTAATTTGCTGCAAAATTATCTAATATTGACTGTTACCCCCAATAACATGTAACCAACCAATGTAGGAGAGATGTTCTCAGGTTGGAAAGGGTACAGAGAAGATTTAGGAGGATGTTGCCAGGGCTAGAGGGAGGTTCTACTGCAGTTGTACAGGGTCTTGGTGAGACCACACCTGGAGTATTGCGTACAGTTTTGGTCTCCAAATCTGAGGAAGGACATTATTGACATAGAGGGAGTGCAGAGAAGGTTCACCAGACTGATTCCTGGGATGTCAGGACTGTCTTATGAAGAAAGACTGGATAGACTTGGTTTATACTCTCTAGAATTTAGGAGATTGAGAGGGGATCTTATAGAAACTTACAAAATTCTTAAGGGGTTGGACAGGCTAGATGCAGGAAGATTGTTCCCGATGTTAGGGAAGTCCAGGACAAGGGGTCACAGCTTAAAGATAAGGGGGAAATCCTTTAAAACCGAGATGAGAAGAACTTTTTTCACACAGAGAGTGGTGAATCTCTGGAACTCTCTGCCACAGAGGGTAGTCAAGGCCAGTTCATTGGCTATATTTAAGAGGGAGTTAGATGTAGCCTTTGTGGCTAAGGGGATCAGAGGGTATGGAGAGAAGGCAGGTACGGGATACTGAGTTGGATGATCAGCCATGATCATATTGAATGGCGGTGCAGGCTCGAAGGGCCGAATGGCCTACTCCTGCACCTATTGTCTATGTTTCTATGTGAGCTACAGGGAGAGGTTGAGCAGGCTGGGTCTCTATTCCCTGGAGCGCAGGAGGGTGAGGGTGATCTTAGAGAGGTGTATAAAATCATGAGGGGAATAGATCGGGTAGACGCACAGAGTCCTTGCCCAGAATAGGGGAATCGAGAACCGAAGGACTTGCGTTCAAGGTGAAGCTGGATAGATTTAATAGGAATAGAGGGGTAACTTTTTCACACAAAGGGTGTATGGAATGAACTGCCAGAGAAGGTTGTTGAGACATGGACTATTGCAATGTTTAAGAAATAATTAGACCTGTACATGGATAGGACAAAGCTTCGAGGGATATGGGCCAAATACAGGCAGGTGGGTTTAATGTAGATGGGACATGTTGGTCGGTGTGGGCAAGTTAGGCCGAAAGGCTTGTTCATGTGTCATGTGTCCCTGATAGGACAATGAAATTCTTGCTTTGCTTCAGCACAACAGAACATAGTAGGCATTGACTACAAAACAGGTCAGTGTGTCCATATACCATTATATACGTAAATACACACATGAATAAATAAACCGATAAAGTGCAAATAACAGATAATGGGCTATTAATGTTCAGAGTTTTGTCCGAGCCAAGTTTAATGGCCTGATGGCTGTGGGGAAGTAGCTATTCCTGAACCTGGTCGTGAACCGACTGTATGAATAACTTTTTATTGCTTAGTTCAATTGAGCTTGTCTAACCAAATGAATGGTTGGCATTTGTAGGCCTTTTGAATGAGTTTGCAGAGTCTGTGTAATCTGAGTAATGGCATCACTAATATTCACAGACTTTCAACGTTAATTGGAAAATATGCAACCCGTTCTGTAAATATCTGTTAAAAATGCCTTTCAACCAAATGAGATGCCTTCTGTCTGAGATGATTTTATCTTTGCATAAATCTGTTAACTTATTTATTTTTGAATTTGACACTTTGCTAATACAAAGTTCATTAAAATGGAAATGCTTAATAATTTTAAGTCAAAGTAATTATTTCCTCAATATAACATCATGTTTTTCTTTTCCCTGTGCAGGGCATGGTGATGGGGTGAATCACAGATTCAAGAGAGGTACTATATTTTAATTGTTTTTTAAATGTTCTGAAGTAGATTACAGCTTGCAAACATTTACAGCAGCATAATTATTTTGAATTTTTATTTCTCTGGCAGTTTGACTTGTAACAATACTAGGGGCAAATGCAAACATTTTAATTCGCAGCGTCTTATTGTGGCAAGCATGCCCGTCATTAATGTTTGGGTTTAAACATTTGCCCAAAGGTGTAGCCTTGCGTTCCATGGACTGTTTTAGATGATTATTGGGGAGCCTCTGATAGTTGCATTGTTGATTGGCAGTGCAGTCACATGGTTTAGTTTGTGCTTTATTGAGCAGGATCTGGTGGGTATATTTTCTTTGCTCATTCTCATTTATTGCATTTACTCTGGATGATCGCAGTTGGCCAGATGTCCCATCAATGACCAATGAACTCTATAGTAAACCGTCAGAATAACAAGCCTCTACATGGCGGATATTGGATATAATGGACCGAGGCTCCTGTTCCACTGCACCACTCCCCACCACATCCACCAATTAAAGTTATAGACTCGTTCAGCATGGAAACAAGCCCTTCAGCCAAATTTCCCACAATAACCAATATGCCCCATCTACACTAGTCCCACCTGCCTGCATTTGGCCCATATTCCCTCTAAACCAGTCCTATCGATGTGCAGTACCTGTCCAAATGTCTCTTAAACATGGTACTACCTGCCTCAACTACCTCCTCCGGCAGCTCGTTCCATACACCCACCACCCATCACTCCTCAGTTTTCTATAATATCTTTCTCCCCCTCACAGTAAACCTATACCCCCTTGTTCTCGATTCCTTCATGGGGCTGTCCCACTGTACGAGCTAATTCAAGAGTTCCCCCGAGTTTGCCCTGATTCGAACTGGGAGAATTACGGTAATAGCCGCCCGTATGTACTCGGGGGCTCTCGTGGACATTTTTCAACATGTTGAAAAATCTTCACGAGTCTTCACGAGCTTATCGCGTTTCCCGAGTACCTGCCGCTAGCCGTTACGAGCCGCTAAGAGACGCCCCCGAGCTCCAACGTACCCACTACGTACATTCTACGTGCTTACCACGAGTTTTTTTTTTTTTTTAAACTCGGGAGAGCTCTTGAACGAGCTTGTACAGTGGGACAGCCCCAAAACTCTGGGGAAGAGACTGTCCATGTCACAATTACCCAACGATCTGACACCGCGTGATGGTAGCCTCCAGTTGGGGGAGGGGAGAGAGTTACAGGGCCTGTCCCCGGTGCACTGTGTGTAGGACAGGGGGCTCTGTGGCTCCCCGGCCTGTGTGTATTACTGTTATTTAACACCCTGCCCTCCCCCAATCACCCCGTTTATTCCCTCCGGCCTTGGGTTGAACTTGGTACCACTCACTCGGTTCTAGCGGGTTACACAATCGGCAATAACGGACACCATCCCCCGCACCATGGTCCATTATTTTAGGGTTTACGGTATTATTATATTCCTTTATTATATCCATTTGCGTGAACATTTAGTGAAACTGAAAGCCAGGAAATAAATAGGTTATTATCAATGTTCAATATTTGTTTTACCAGGTTTAGTTCCTAGACATTTACATGCAGTGCTGGAGTAACTCAATGGCAGGCAGCATATATGGATCTACATGTCTTTAAAAAATATATAGATCAGCATGTGCAGTTCCATGTTTCTACGTATTAATTTGTCCACATGCTGTCTCCAAAGGCATCTCCCGTACAATCGCTATGGTAATGATTAGGCTTTTCATGAAATACTTTTTTTTCTTATTTTTACTGAAACTATTCGCATTTATGGAGATTTTAAATCATAACATTATAACAAATCTGTTTATTTATGCTGTATATTTACTGACTATCATAATTGAGGAGCAACTTGCATTTGTACTTCTAGATGGACTTCATATTTGCTTTGAGTGCCCAAACACATGTATTGTTGCTGTCAATACAAGTTAGATTATAGTGATGCTGCAGTTTTTTTCCACTGGTATATAATCTGACACAAAGGGCGTTCTACAATTCTTCTTTCTTGGAATTTGTGACAATGAGAGCTGTCGATCTGTATGAAGCTAAGTGCCGAGCTGACGTGTAATTCCACCAACTGGCAGGTTGACAGTCCAGCAAATGTTTAGTTTAGGTTAAAGATACAGCACAGAAACAGGCCCTTCGGCCCAGCAAGTCCGTGCCGACCAGCGACCCCCCCCCTCCCGCACGCACACGCGCACACACGCACGCGCACACACGCACACGCATGCACGCACAATAATTTACAATTATACCAAGCCAATAAACCCTCAAACCTGTACGTCTTTGGAGTGTGGGAGGAAGCCAGAGCACCCGGAGAAAACCCACGCAGGTCACGGGGAGAACGTACAAACTACATATGGACATCGCCCAGGGTCAGGATCGAACCCCAGGTCCCTGGAGCTATAAGGCAGCAACTCTACCGCTGCGCCACTGTGCTGCCCTGATGAGGTACTCAGGAATTGCTGGTAATACCTGCTTAAAAAAAGCTTTTATGGTGGAAAGTGGGGCAGTGAAGGAACACTAGGTAGGATGTGAAAATAGATTAAGGCTTTATCGTGGAAGGTTTAGCCAAATTGAATTGCTTTTAAATAAAACCCATTTGTACATGCTTATTACCGATAAATTCAGGATCAGGTTAAATTGCAAAAAACACAAAGTGCTGGAGGAACTTTGCGGATCAGGCAGCATATCTGGTGAACATGGGTTGGTGATGTTTTAGATCGGACCCTTCTTTGAGCTGACTGTAATAGGGGGGAGAAATCTGGGAAGAGTTTAGGATGGGATGAAACCTGGCTAGTGATAGATGGATACAGGTGAAGAAGGGTGGATTGGTAGATGGATAAAGGCAAGGGATAGAGAAGCAGACAAAGTTTGTGAGTAAACGGGGAAGAGATGTGAAATGGGTGTGGATGGTGGAAGGAATTTGAAAATATTTTGAAAATGGAAAATATTTTTTGTGAAATAACAAATATTTTCTGTCAAAATAGAAGTGAAAAAATAGAATGTGGTGAGACCACATCTGGAATATTGTGTACAGTTTTGGTCTCCTAATTTGAGGAAGGACATCCTTGTGAATGAGGCAGTGCAGCGTAGGTTCACGAGATTGATCCCTGGGATGGCGGGACTGTCATATGAGGAAAGATTGAAAAGACTATGCTTGTATTCACTGGAGTTTAGAAGGATGAGGGGAAAGGGAAATTAAAGAAACATATAAAATTATAAAAGGACTGGACAAGCTAGATGCAGGAAAATGTACAATACAATACAGTACAATTTATTTGTCATTTGGACCCCGTTGAGGTCCAAACGAAGTGTCGTTTCTGCAGCCATACATTACAAACAAATAGACCCAAGACACAACATAATTTACACATACATCCATCACATCGCTGTGATGGAAGGCAAAAAAAAACTTATCTCTCCACTGCACTCTCCCCCCGATGTCAGAGTCAAAGTCAAAGCCCCCGGCGGGCGATGGTGATTGTCCCACGGCCATTAAAGCCACGCCGGGTGATGCAAGGCCGCGCACCGGGTCTTGGCGTTAGAGCCCCCGGCGGGCGCTCGCAGAGTCCCGCGGCCATTCCAAGCCGCGCGGGGCGATGGTAAGTACCCGCTCCAGGTGCTCTTCAACCCCGCAACTCGGGCGGGAGAAGTCGCCGCTGCGGAAGCCCCGAAAAGCGGTCTCCCTCCAGGGACCCGCGGGCTTCCAGTGTTGCCGTCCGCCAGACCTGCGGTTGTAGCCTCCGAATCTCCGGGGGTCGGGTCGCAGCAGCGCTCCACCACCGCTCCACCCGCTCCGGACTCGGCCAGCTCCGCGACGGTGAGTAGGACCACAGCTCCGCAACTGGAGCCCCAGGTCGTTCCTGCTGGAGGCCGCTCCACGTTGCAGCCCCAACGACAACGGAGACCCGACAAAGAAAAGGTCGCGTCTCCCGTGCAGGGGAACATTTTTAAAGTTACCCCCCCCCCCCCCCCCACACACCCCCGCACACATACACCGACAAAAAAAAGTAATAAAAAAACTACATAGAAACGAGACAAAAATAATAAAAATACAGACGGACTGCAGAGGCCGCTGCTGACGAGAGTCGCACAGCCCACCGAGCCCATTCAGCTCCCTGTCCATAAAGTACAATTTACCTCAATCCCATGTGATTTGATTTTGCACAGTAATCTCTCGTGGAAGTATTGAAAGCTTACTTCAAGTCAAAATACACCACATATACTTTCTCTCTCATTCCCTCTGTAAGTTGCATCGTTAGAAACTACCATTGCATTCTCAACAGATAAACATTTAACTTTCTGAATTTTGGAAGATGTTTTTTCTTGCAAAATAATCTACTGCACAGATTAAATAACAATTACACATCTTAGACAATGAAAGACTCGGTGAGAGAAGGCGACTGAGGAGAGTACAAAGGAACCTCTTCCGTTTTGACAACTTCCTCAGCAAACTGCTTCAAGGAAGGCTGACATCTCAAAGAAAACACTGTTCAGCTGAGGATGTGTGCGCTGAACACTGGCACATCACATCAATGGTGCCAGAACAAAGGATACTGCCTGAAATACATTTAATAGCTTCAACTCCTTGTGCACATTGCACTTTAAGATTTTCATCTGAGTTCATAGATCAGATTCTGCAATCAGTTTCTTTCCATGAAAACAGAACATCCATACAGAGTGATGTAAAAATTAATTGCAATGGGACTTGGATTTGTCACAAATTTAGCCACCATTGCATCTAACATTTCATCAGTTTTAATATACGAAAGCTTATTTGCATAATGATGCATTTTTGTTGATGCAGTATTGGAAAGACTTGAAGTGGGTCCAGGTGATGTTGTTTTTGAAGGTGGAGGAGGTGGATCTGGAAATGTGTTCCTCCAAGTAACATGTCTATCGATTATCAACAGCTATGCTAAATTTACTGTTAATCACCACCTACTACCGTGCCACTTGTCCCGCAGCTGCTGTTTCTAGTTCCTTGCTCTTGCCATTTTTATAACTCGTAGTTTGCATCTGCCTTCCATTCAGAGAGGATGATGACCTTAAGCTGATGCACTTTGCTGCTTTAACTGATATAACCATATAACCATATGACAATTACAGCACGGAAACAGGCCATCTCGGCCCTACAAGTCCATGCCGAACAATTATTTTCCCTTAGTCCCACCTGCCTGCACTCATACCATAACCCTCCATTCCCTTCTCATCCATATGCCTATCCAATTTATTTTTAAATGATACCAACGAACCTGCCGCCACCACTTCCACTGGAAGCTCATTCCACACCGCCACCACTCTCTGAGTAAAGAAGTTCCCCCTCATGTTACCCCTAAACTTCTGTCCCTTAATTCTGAAGTCATGTCCTCTTGTTTGAATCTTCCCTATTCTCAAAGGGAAAAGCTTGTCCACATCAACTCTGTCTATCCCTCTCATCATTTTAAAGACCTCTATCAAGTCCCCCCTTAACCTTCTGCGCTCCAGAGAATAAAGACCTAACTTATTCAACCTATCTCTGTAACTTAGTTGTTGAAACCCAGGCAACATTCTAGTAAATCTCCTCTGTACTCTCTCTATTTTGTTGACATCCTTCCTATAATTGGGCGACCAAAATTTTACACCGTACTCAAGATTTGGTCTCACCAATGCCTTGTACAATTTAAACATTACATCCCAGCTTCTACACTCAATGCTCTGATTTGTAAAGGCTAGCATACCAAAAGCTTTCTTTACCACCCTATCTATATGAGATTCCACCTTCAAGGAACTATGCACGGTTATTCCCAGATCCCTCTGTTCAACTGTATTCTTCAATTCCCTACCATTTACCATGTACGTCCTATTTTGATTTGTCCTGTTAAGGTGTAGCCCCTCACATTTATCAGCATTAAACTCCATCTGCCATCTTTCAGCCCGTTTTTCCAAATGGCCTAAATCACTCTGTAGACTTTGGAAATCCTCTTCATTATCCACAACACCCCCTATCTTGGTATTATCTGCATACTTACTAATCCAATTTACCACACCTTCATCCAGATCATTGATGTACATGATATCTCAATGATTTTGCCAGTAAGCCTCTCTCCACTCTTGGAGAATGACACTAAGTCTCCCCCCCCCCCCCCCCCCCCCCCCCCCCCCCCCCCCCCCCCCCCCCCCCCCACCTCCCCAATCCTTCCCACTCGTAACTTTAATTTTATGTCTCATGGATTTTGTGTTTTTATGACTGTTGGCAAATCAATTTCCCTCCTGGGATAAATAAAATTCTATAGTATCATATCCTAAAGCCTCTGCCACATCAATGATTACATAATCACTCATGTTACACTTCTCTATAATCCTGTCCTGGGAAGTGTTTACAATCCCCATTTTTAATGTGGAGGATAAATTGTATATACTCACCAGCCAAGTTATTACAAATTTAACCTGTTCAGTGCCACCCTGAGTATACTCTGGTCACCGCCAATGGTGGAATAAAATAGTTGGCAATGACTAGGATCAAAATATAAGGCTTACACCAATTGAGCAAGTCTAGAAATTTGAGATCTGACGGAATAACTAGAAAAATATATATATTTCTTTTTTTTTTGGAAAAAAAAAGGAAAAAACGTTAAAAATGCAGTTTTTATATAGTACAACAAAGTCAAACACTATTATCTTTGTATTATCAATCCATCATTGAAACTGAAGATACAAGGAACTGCAGATGCCAGTTTACAAAAAAAAGACACAATGTCCTGGAGTAACTGAGCGGGTCAGGCAGCATCTTCAGAGAACATGGATAGATAAAACTCTAGAACATTAAAACAAAAAATGGTGACTTGCCATCCATAACAGAATGTGCAAAATTAAGAACAGACTGCAAAAAATACCACGCACATCACACATCAGCTAAATATTGGGGAGAAAATTTCAAAGATTCATCGTCATCTCGGTGAAGAAATTTCTTATCTCTCAATTCCTTCTGCTCAATGATCAACCCCTTTTTCAAAGCATCCCAGTCTGTAGATTCATGATTTCGACATTCAACCTATAAACTCTAGAGGAGCCAGGTGTATGGACATATAGCAAGGAAACAGGTTCTTTGGCCCAACATGTCCATGCTGACCAAGATGCTCATCTAAGCTAATCCCATTTACCATAACCATATAACCATATAACAACTACAGCACGGAAACAGGCCATCTCGGCCCTACAAGTCCGTGCCGAACAACTTTTTTTCCCCTTAGTTCCACCTGCCTGCACTCATACCATAACCCTCCATTCCCTTCTCATCCATATGCCTATCCAATTTATTTTTAAATGATACCAATGAACCTGCCTCCACCACTTCCACTGGAAGCTCATTCCACACCGCTACCACTCTCTGAGTAAAGAAGTTCCCCCTCATATTACCCCTAAACTTCTGTCCCTTAATTCTGAAGTCATGTCCTCTTGTTTGCCTGCCTTTGGCCCATATACCTCTGAACCGTACCAATCTATGTATCTGTCTAATGCCATTGTACCTGCCTCTACCACATCCTCTGGCAGCCAGTTCCAAAAAGACACCAACTCTCTCTTTCCAGTTTTATCTCTTGTCCCTCTTTCCAAGTTGTGCTGGTAGATCTTTGACGGTTTTGCTATCATGTCTGTAGCACCTATACCCTGTAAGATTGAGCTGCTAGTCCTGTCCTGCTTAGATCGAACGTGGAATTTGTTGGTTACATGTTACCCCACCCTACACAATTTACAGAGGTCAATTAACCTACAAACCCACATGTCTTTAGGATGTGAGAGGAAACCCACAGGGGTCACAGGAAGAACGTGCAAACTCCACATAGACAGCACCCGAGGTTAAGATCGTTCCCAGGTCTCTTGAGCTGTGAGGCAGCAGCTTTACCAGCTACACCACTGTGCCGCCCATGTCTACGGCACCTGATGTTCCCAGGCTTCAGGTGCCGTAGACACCGGCAGTCTTCTATTTAAGTACTCAATAAGCATGAGCCTGCTTAACTTCCAGGATTAGCCATATTCAGGCTAGTATGGTTCTAATGGCACTATAACAGCATCTAAAAGACACTTGGACAGGCACATGGATAGGAAAGGTTTAGAGAGATATGGGTGAAATGGACAAATGAGACCGGTTTAAATGGGGCATCTTGGTTTGCATGGACGATATGGATTGAAGATCCTGTTTCCATGCTGTATGACTACGACAATTATTACTGACTGTTCATTTATTGTATTATTAACATAGAAAACATAGAAAATAGGTGCAGGAGGAGGCCATTTTGCCCTTCGAGCCAGCACCGCCATTCATTGTGTTCATGGCTGATCATCCACGATCAGTAACCCGTGCCTGCCTTCTCCCCATATCCCTTGATTCCACTCGCCCCTAGAGCTCTATCTAACTCTCTCTTAAATTCATCCAGTGATTTGGCCTCCACTGCCCTCTGTGGCAGGGAATTCCATAAATTCACAACTCACTGGGTGAAAAGTGGTATATGTGTGATTATTGTATATTTATTTGTGTATAATTGTGTTAAGGAGCCTGTTGAGCTGCAGCAAGTAAGAACTTCATTGTTGAATGTTGTCAGATTAATCTGGCGAAATGCTCGCAGCTCTTGACGATGGCTCCTTAGCTCTATGATGCAGTCTGTTTCTGCAAAGTGCCTGTTCCATATCCCCTTTATATTTGGTGGGAAGAAAACTAGGAAGGTGACAGAGGGTGCTATCCTCTTCATCTTTACATGAACTCCCTCTTTCTAAGCAATGCTTGTTATCTGAATGCTAAAGACCAAACTCAATCTATTGGTTGTGTATAGGTGTGTAAAATGTGTGTGTGTGTGTGCGTGTGTGTGCGTGCGTGTGTGTGTGTGTGTGTGTGTGTGTGTGTGTGTGTGTGTGCGTGTGTGTGTGTGTGTGTGTGTGTGTGTGTGTGTGTGTGTGTGTGTGTGTGTGTGTGTGTGTGTGTGTGTGTGTGTGTGTGTGTGTGTGTGTGTGTGTGTGTGTGTGGGTGTGTGTGTGTGCGTGTGTGCGTGCGTGCGTGTGTGTGTGTGTGTGTGTGTGTGTGGGTGTGTGTGTGTGTGTGTGTGTGTGTGTGTGCGTGTGTGTGTGTGTGTGTGTGTGTGTGTGTGTGCGATATATATATCTCGAATGGATAAATTCCGAGAGGAATTCCTCGCCTTCATCTGTTAAATCAATTCCGTGATTGGGATAATTAAAAAAAATCATCTAATATTATTCGGTTCTTTCTTAGGGTTATAGACAATAGGCAATAGGTGCAGGAGTAGGCCATTCAGCCCTTCAAGCCAGCACCGCCATTCAATGTGATCATGGCTGATCATCCCCAATCAGTTCCTGCCTTCTCCCCATATCCCCTGATTCCGCTAATTTTAAGAGCCCTATCCAGCTCCCTCTATAGAGTAATGCAGCAATGAAACAGACCCTTCGGCCCAACTAATCCTTGCTGACCCATCTAAACAGGTCTCATCTGCCTGCATTTGACCTATATCCCTCGAGACCTTTCCGATCCATGTACCTGTCCTAGTGTCTTTCAAATCCTGTTATGGTCCCTGCCTCAACTACCTCCTCTGGCAGCTTGTTCTATATACCCACCACCCCCTGTGTATCAGGGAAAATCCTCTGGATATTTTTCCCAACACATAAAGAACTAAATGTCTTAGGTTTGTAACCAGTGGGAATAATTGAGCAACAGATACTAATGTAAAAAAATGGTATTACACTCCAGATAATGAATGATTTAAAATGTAGATTTGTGTAAATGTAAATTGTGAAAATCGTAGTAAGATCTATGAGATGAAGGGCTAATAAGGATGGTTGTTGATGGAGGAATGTTGGTCAGGACACTGGAAGACCCATGCAGATTCCCTTAGGATGGCAGGGTTGTGACTTACAGCACCAGAGACAAGGGTTTGGTCCTGAATACGGCAGCTGTGTGTATGAAGCTTGTACGTTCTCGCTGAGACTGCGTGGGTTTTCTCCGGATGATCTGGTTTCCTCTCACTTTCCAAAAATGGGCAGGTTTATAGTTATTTGTCGGAAGGAACTAAAGAGGCTGGTTTACACTGAAGATAGACACACAACACTGGAGTAACTCAGCGGGTCAGGCAGCATCTCTGGTGAGGAGTGTCTCATCCCGAAACGTCACAGAAACCTTCCCTCTTTCCAGCTATATTGCCTGTACCGCTGCATTCCTCTGTGTCCCTTGTGAGTTGGATAGAACTAGTGGATGGGTGGTGGCTGGTTGGCACGGACTTGGTGGGCCAAAGGGCCTGTTTTAAGATTCAAGATTCAAGATTCAAGATTCAAGACTCAAGATTCAAGATAGATTTAATTGTCACGTGTGCCTGATGACACAGTGAAATGAATTCCCATACAGCCATACAATAAAAATCAACAGGACTCAACACACTATAGGGTTTGACATAAAACATCCCCACACAGCAGAATCAAAGGTTCCCACTGTGTGGGAAGGCACCAAAGTCAGTCTCTTCCTCCACTATTCCCCGTGGTCAGGGCCTCCCCGTGCCCTCCGCAGTTGCCGCTACGGGCGGCCCGATGTTCAGGACCGCACGCCGGGGTGTTGTAAGTCCGACGTCGGGGCTGCGGGACGTCCTCAGCGGTGTGGACACGGGAGTCGGCCCCCTCCTACCGGAGTCTGCGGCTTCCAAAGTCCGCAGGCCGCGCCGGGTGGAGACTGCTGCTGTAGGCCCTCTGCAAGGTGTCCCAGGACTCCACGATGTTGTTCAGCGCCGCCCGCGTTGGAAGCTCTCCGCACCAGAGCTCCACGATGTTGGAGCAGCGGCCCAACGCTCCGGAGCTCCAAACGGCGACCCAGGTAGGCATCGCCCGCTCCGCGGTGACTCCAGCGCTGCGCCACCGCTGTAGCAGCCCTGGTCCGGTTCCCGGTCCCCGGCAGGAAAGGCCGCTCCGATCCAGCTGGTTGGCCGCGAGGTGGGGGGCGAGGACGCAACTCGGAGAAATAGTCGCGTCCCCGCCAGGAAGAGACTTGGAGACGGTTTCCCCCTTACCCTGCCCCCCTCCCCCACATAGAGAAGTTAAAGTTTCCCCAACACAAGACTTTAGACTAACTAAAAATAATAAAAAAAGACAGAAATAACAGACAGGCTGTAGGTAGAGGCTGCTGCCAGTGGAACGCCCCTAGTGGAAGTAGGAAGTTCCACACTGTATCTCTCATCTAAACCAAACTAAAACACTTCATTTCCTGCCAGGATTGTTGGGCTCAAGTCACAGATCACTTCGAGAGGCCTGACCATGTTGCTTTCCATCAAAGTTGAACGTGGCTGTCAAGAAGAATAACATACTGAAGCTGTAGTGAGAATGACACAGAATAAAGGAATCCTGCACTAACTAACGACAAGGGAAGCTGCCGCCAAGAATGCTTTTTTGTTTTCAAGGAGTCAGTGTCGGGCTCAGTGAGTGATGTCCAAAGTTGTAACATCACTTGTTTTAGGGACAGCCATTAGGAAAAAGGCCTGAACTGGACAAGATGCACATTGGAACATATTTTTCAGTAAAATTTGGGATTTTGCATAAAACTGCCTCTTGCGAACAGAATGAGTGAAATCTTCACAACTGACAAAAGTCCCCTTTTTCTGTCCCTCACCCCCCCCCCCCCCCCCCCCCTCCCCCCCCCCCTCCCCCCCCCCCCCCCCTCGGCCTACCCCACCCATCCTGCGATAATGCTGCTCATCTGAAAAAAGACTGGCTCGCACCAGGGTCTCTTCCATACCCCGCAACACTGCTCTCTCTCCCCATCCCCCCACTCGCAACAAAGGCCGAGTCCCCCTAGTCCTCACCTTTCACCCCACCAGCCGTCACATACAAAAAGTAATCCTCCGTCAGTTTCGCCACCTCCAACGTGACCCCACCACTCGCCACATCTTCCCATCTCCCCCCATATCTGCCTTCCGCAAAGACCGCTCCCTGCATAACTCCCTTGTCAATTCTTCCCTTCCCTCTCGGTCCACCCCCTCCCCGGGCACTTTCCCTTGCAACCGCAAGAGATGCAACACTTGTCCCTTTACCTCCCCCCTCGACTCCGTTCAAGGACCCAAGCAATCGTTCCAGGTGCGACAGAGGTTTACCTGCATCTCTTCCAACCTCATCTATTGCGTCCGCTGCTCTAGATGTCAGCAGATCTATATCGGTGAGACCAAGCGGAGGTTGGGCGATCGTTTCGCCGAACACCTCCGCTCGGTCCGCAATAACCAAGCTGACCTCCCGGTGGCTCAGCACTTCAACTCCCCCTCCCACTCCGTCTCCGACCTCTCTGTCCTGGGTCTCCTCCATAGCCACAGCGAGCAGCACCGGAAATTGGAGGAACAGCACCTCATATTCCGTTTGGGGAGTCTGCATCCTGGGGGCATGAACATCGAATTCTCCCAATTTTGTTAGTCCTTGCTGTCTCCTCCCCTTCCTCAACCCTCCTGCTGTCTCCTCCCATCCCCCAGCCTTCGGGCTACTCCTCCTTTTCCCTTTCTTGTCCCCACCCACCCCCGCCCCCGATCAGTCTGAAGAAGGGTTTCGGCCCGAAACGTTGCCTATTTCCTTCGCTCCATAGATGCTGCTGCACCCGCTGAGTTTCTCCAGCTTTTTTGTGTAACCCTGAAAAAAGACTTGTTTTAATCTCCACGTCTTTAAAAGAAGCAGTCTGATTTATTCATGACTTCAGCCTTCCCAGTACACTAGGGCATTAATAAAAATTCCTATCTGCCTGACAACAGTCTTGTGGAATGCCCTGCAATGGGACTTAGGCATCGGGAGTTTTCATTTTACAGGAATTAATTTAACAGACTTACCACATCAGTTTCTCGCTCCGAAGTGCTCATTTTCCCACCCTGCCTCCCACAGCCAACCTTTGTCGATGCAGTCCATACAACTAGATGTGTAAATATGAATCTCTGAGGTGAGCAAGGAAAGACATAGTTTAGTTTAGAGATACAGCGCGGAAGCAGGCCCTTCGGCCCAGCGATACACTAATGCTATCCTACACACACACTAGGGACAATTTACAATTTTACCAAAGCCAATGAACCTTCAAACCTGTTCGTCTTTGGAGTGTGGGAGGAAACGGGAGCTCCCGGAGAAAACACACACAGGTCACGGCGAGAATGTAGAAACTCCGTGCCGACAGCGCCCGTAGTCAGGATCGAACCCGGGTCTCTGGCGCTGTGAGGCAGCAACTCTACCGCTGTGTCACCGTGCTGCCCTTGACAGGCCATGATCATCCGACGGTCAGGGAATTGAATAGACCATCACCATTGACCAGAAACATAGTTTGTTGGACTCCACGTAAACAAAAATTAAAAGCAGTACTGTGTGATGAATGATTTATTTCCTGACTCCCCAGAGCCTTTCCCAATGCCCAGATAGCGTCTCAGGAGAGTGATGGAATACTCCCTTCACGGGACGCATGCTTTGCCTCGTACAAGAGAAAGCAGCTTCTTAATCAGCACCTTTGTCACACATAAAAGATTGCAGTGCAGGTGAAGTATGCTACACTAGAGTTACACACCAAGATGTTCCTGGCTGTGGTTCCCAGTAGAGGAACGAATAGATCTAATTAGCCTTTAGACTTTAGAGATACAGTACGGAAACTGACCCGTTTGGCCCCGCTGCCTACACACTTTTACTGAAGCCAAGTAAGCTACAAACCGAAGATAGACACAAAAAGCTGGAGTAATTCAGCGGGTCAGGCAGCATCTCTGGGGAAAAGGAACAGGTGATGTTTCGGGTCGAGATCCTTCATCAGACCTCATCAACCTACAAACCTGTATGTCATTGGAGTGTGGGAGGAATACAAAATTCCCGGAAACCCACACGGCCACAGGGAAAATGTACAAACTCTGTACATGCAGTCCTTGTAGTCTGGATCGAGCCCGGCGCAGTAAAGCAGCAACTCTACCACGACAACAACGTGCTGCCCTAAATATGTTTGTTCGGGAAGATCATTGCTAATCTTTCATCCTAGCATCATCTTCACACATTATCTCACTCTACTTTAATTCCTACAGTTACCATAAACGTATTAGTGTTTGCCTTGAATATATTGAGCATCCACAGTCTTCTGGAATAGAGAATTCCACACAATTCCAACCTTTTTAAATTAAGAACTTTCTCCTCATCTTGGCTTGAAATGAACTATCCTTTTTTGTGACCCAGGTTGTATTTTCCCCAGTCTGGAGTAACTGTAGCTAACTGGTAGACATTGGTAGATTTTGACAAGGTTTAATTACATATATCTATATAATATATATATATATATATATATATATTTAGGATAGAGAGATATTATGTGTATTTATATATAAATACTAGACTGTGGGACCCGTTGGGTCCCATGTTCACACGGGAGGTGTATGGGACTAGGGGAGAATACGTGTTCGGCATGGACTAGAAGGGTCGAGATGGCCTGATTCCGTGCTGTAATTGTTATATGGTTATATGGGAGGGCTAGTCCCCCAACGCAATATTCCACCTCTCCACCAATTCCAGTATTGGTGGCCAGAGAGGGGGGGCATTCTGGAACGCTAGTATGGATACTTTGGCTGAAGGGACTGGTTAGTATGGACATTGGGGGCCAAATGGATTCTTGGGGTGGTAGCTCACACTCAAGCTGATGTGCTGGAAACTCACTCATGGCTGGTGGGCTAGCAGTTGACTCACGGCTATTCCTTGAAATTCCATTTCAAGCAGGGTGCAAGTCCACCAAACTCATGCAGTTTCATACCACTTCAAGCAGGGTGCAGGGCCACCAAACTCAAGTGCAGTTTCCTGCCATATATATATTATAAACAATGGCCATCCTCTCCTTGGAGATGTGAATCATTTTCTATACCTTTATTGTCATCTCTGGTAACGCATGTTCCATGTAGAGAGCACATCCAAATGCTACTTCTGTGCAATTTACACATAGCCCGTTAAGGAAACTTTGCAAAGAATAACTTAAAGGCCTTTGGAAACTTTGGAAACCAACAGATGGGAGTTTTGCCTCATTTGTTCCCTGTATCTAAGAGGGAACATTTGTTTGTAAAAGGAGAAACAAATACTACTGGTGGATGGTAGACACAAAATGCTGGAGTAACTCAGCGGGACAGGCAGTATCTCTGGAGAGAAGGAATGGGTGATGTTTTGGGTCGAGACCCTTCTTCAGACCACGAGTGGATGGTTCTGTTAATCGACAAACAAGTGGGAAGTTGTTAAAAGTCTTTGAACCTTATCAAATAATGAAAGGCTTGGATAGAGTGGGTGTGGAGAGGATGTTTCCACTAGTGGGAGAGTCTAGGACTAGAGGTCAAAGCCTCAGAATTAAAGGATGTTCCTTGATGAACTAGATAAAGGATTTCTTTAGTCAGAGTGTGGTGAATCAGTGAAATTGCAGGCTGTGGAGGCCGTCACTGGATATTTTTAAGGCAGAGATAGATAGATTATTGATTAGTGCGGGTGTCGGGGGTTATGGGGTGAAGGCAGGAGAATGGGGTAGGGAGGAGAGATAGATCAGCCATGATTGAATGGCAAAGTAGACTTGATGGGCCGAATGGCCTAATTCTGCCCCTATCATTTATGACCTGACGAGAGGAGAAAGTGGAACATATTTTTGAATATTGAAAAATAATTAGTGGTGATATACAGTAGCACTTAACAGAAGAAAGGTTACAAGAGAAATATGAGAAAAATGAAACCAGGGAGTGGGATTAATTACAGAGGTTGTTTCATGGAATTGGCACAAGTATCTGAGGTTGTAGCCTTCCAGCACTGCTGAAAAAATCAATATACATCTTGTTACAAGTTGGCTCCCTGAATTGATTCTACCTATTAACAGTATCGCATGCTATTAATATTTTTGGTCCCAAAGCGTATTCTTAGTAAAGATGCGGAGAGTTTCTCTGATCACCCTATGTACATTCAGCAAAAGATCTAACCACGTTGCTTTAAATAGTCTTTTTATTTCCGGCAATCTGCAAAACTGGTCTGAACTTAAACTTTTAGGGATGTTTCTGTGTATGTTTAATCTATCATGTTTTTTTTGCCCTGTTCACATTGAGCCACATCTTGCTGTCAAAGCACAATGAGACTAATACGCTAACAATGACCTGTTGCCTTTCTCATTGTTACTTTCTTGCATATCTTTCATTCATTTGTTCTCTCTCTCTCTATACATCATCGTCTTTATCTCTTGTTTCCCTTTCCCCGGACTCCTCAGTCCAAAGAAGGGTCTCGACCTGAAACGTCACCCATTCCTTCTCTCCAGAGATGCTGCCCGTCCCGCTGAGTTACTCCGGCATGTTGTGTGCATCTAATGGCCCTGTCCCACTCTACGAGTTCATTCAAGTGCTCCCCCGAGTTTAAAAAAAATCAAACTCGTGGTAACATAGAAACATAGAAATTAGGTGCAGGAGTAGGCCATTCGGCCCTTCGAGCCTGCACCGCCATTCAATATGATCATGGCTGATCATCCAACTCAGTATCCCGTACCTGCCTTCTCTCCATACCCCCTGATCCCCTTAGCCACAAGGGCCACATCTAACTCCCTCTTAAATATAGCCAATGAACTGGCCTCAACTACTACCCTCTGTGGCAGAGAGTTCCAGAGATTCACCACTCTCTGTGTGAAAAAAAGTTCTTCTCATCTCGGTTTTAAAGGATTTCCCCCTTATCCTTAAGCTGTGACCCTTGTCCTGGACTTCCCCAACATCGGGAGCAATCTTCCTGCATCTAGCCTGTCCAACCCCTTAAGAATTTTGTAAGTTTCTATAAGATCCCCTCTCAATCTCCTAAATTCTAGAGAGTATAAACCAAGTCTATCCAGTCTTTCTTCATAAGACAGTCCTGACATCCCAGGAATCAGTCTGGTGAACCTTCTCTGCACTCCCTCTATGGCAATAATGTCCTTCCTCAGATTTGGAGACCAAAACTGTACGCAATACTCCAGGTGTGGTCTCACCAAGACCCTGTACAACTGCAGTAGAACCTCCCTGCTCCTATACTCAAATCCTTTTGCTATGAATAAGCATGTATAATGTAAGCATGTATAATGAACGCGGTGGGTACGTCGGAGCTCGGGGACGTCTCTTAGCGGCTCGTAACGCTAGCAACAGGTACTCGGGAAGAGTCGCTCACGGCAGGTAAGCACGGGAAGACTTTTTTTTAACATGTTGAAAAATGTCCACGAGAGCCCCGAGTACTTACGAGTGGCCATTACCGCAAATCTCCTAGTTCGTACCAGGGCAAACTCGGGGAGAGCTCTTGGAATGAACATGTACAGTGGGACAGGGCTTTAAGACTAATACGTATCACTGTTGCAGCAGCTTCAAGTGAAATGAAGACGCAAGGAACTGCAGATGATGGATTACAAAAAAAAGACAGAAAGTGCTGGAGTAATTCAGTAGGTCAGGCAGCATCTCTGAAGAACATGACTTAACCATATTCTCAAGAGGTGCTGCCCAGACCGGCTGATTTACTCCAAGAGAAGAGAGTCATGAGTATTTTATTTCCATATGTCCCAGACAGAACAATGACTTTCTTACTTGCAGCAGCATAGCAGAATATATAAACAGAATACGTAAACATAGGTTCACCAGACTGATTCCTGGGATGTCAGGACTTTCATATGAAGAAAGACTGGATAGTCTCGGCTTGTACTCGCTAGAATTTAGAAGATTGAGGGGGGATCGTATAGAAACTTATAAAATTTTTAAGGGGTTGTTCAGGCTAGATGCAGGAAGATTGTTCCCGATGTTGGGGAAGTCCGGAACAAGGGGTCACAGTTTAAGGATAAGGGGGAAATCCATTAGGACCGAGATGAGAAAAACATTTTTCACACAGAGAGTGGTGAATCTCTGGAATTCTCTACCACAGAGGGTAGTTGAGGCCACAGTTCATTGGCTATATTTATGAGGGAGTTAGATGTTGCCCTTGTGGCTAAAGGGGTCAGGGGGTATGGAGAGAAGGCAGGTACAGGATACTGAGTTGGATGATCAGCCATGATCATATTGAATGGCGGTGCAGGCTCGAAGGGCCGAATGGCCTACTCCTTCACCTATTTTCCATGTTTCTAGTACCCTGTGATTTTGTGCCTTGTTTAGCTTCAAATGAAAGTCTGATTCCCAGTTTGGCAAGGGTTGCAACAGTCTGGTGTGTAATGTTTGACCTCATCCCCAATGAAAAATGAATCTCCCTATTTCCCTCACCATTTTACACAAATATATGGTAGTGCTGCATTTACAAACAAGAAACCGCAGGTGTGGTTTAATACACACAAGGACATAAAGTGCTGGAGTAACTCAGCAGGTCAGGTAGCATCTCTGGAGAACATGGATAGGTGACATATTGTGCCCAGATCCTTCTTCAGACTGATCGTAGGGGAATGGATTGGAGTGTTGCACTTGCATTTATAGAACCAACCAAAGTTCAAGCCTAGTATCTGCCAATCTCATATTCCTTTTAATGATAAAATGGGAAGTATTAATTCCTGCCAATAAACATTTCTGCTGAGAAGATGATTGCATCTTATTGAGTATAGAAGTTGGGAGGTCATGTTGCAGTTATATAAGACGTTGGTGAGGCCGCATTTGGAGTATGGTGTTTAATTCTGGGCACCGTGTTATTGGAAAGATGTTGCCAAGCTGGAAAAGGGTACAAAGAAGATTGATGAGGATGTTGCCAGGACTTGTGGGTTTGAGCTATAGGGAGAGATTAAGTAGGCTGGGACTATTACTGGCAGTGCAGGAGGTTGGGGTGATCTTATAGAGGAGCATGAAATCATGAGAGCATCTAGATTGAGTAGATGCACCGATAGAGGACCAGAGGACATAGGTTTAAGGTGAAGGGGGAAAGATTTAGACAATAAACAATAGACAATAGGTGCAGGAGTAGGCCA